>NC_057810.1:661990679-662290679 GCF_018294505.1 Triticum aestivum | reverse complement strand
TAGCGACTAGATAATATTGTAATATCAATACTAGATGGTATTCCTCATGTACACACATTTATAGGATTGTGAGGTGCACAAAGCACATCACTCCCCCAAAATGGGATGTTCCATCAATCTCTCACACGAGCCAACTAGGATACAAACAAGAAGCATAAAGGCTCAACGCATGACACACACGTACATGATGTGCAAACCAACACACACATACTTGATTGCTCAAGGTAAGCACGTTGGAATCACAACACATACAAACACATGCAAGGAACAAAACCAAAACATGCAAGGGGGCAAGTAACTTTCAAGGTAAACAATTTTAAGTACAAGTTACCGCAAGGAGGCACATTGGATATAAGATAGAAACTTGATAATCCAATTGACTTGGCTTGAGACAAAGAGAATGATGAAGTCCCCTTAATTCTTCATAATTTAGCCAAGTCTCCAATGCCCTCCAACAACACCTATTGATCAAGTTTGAGCTTGTTGGTCCCCAACCAAGTTGGGTCCTAAGAGGTTAGTCACAATAGGTTTGGCTACCCAAATGGTTCTTTTCTTGACACCACTTTGAGTACCAACAAACTTGGCAAACACATTGCCAACCTTATCCTTCCCAAGAGAATAGATATCATCAATAATAATTGGGTTGGATAAGTTATCACTAGTGCATGAAGAAGCGACGTGACCTTTCTCACGACATAAGTAGCAACGTCTACTCTTCACTTTCTTCTCATTTGATTTCTCAACTTGAGAAGCATTAGCTTGAGTCTTCTTGGGAAGAGGCCTTTCTTCAACTTGAGGTTGAGCATGAGAATGCAATTGTAGCCGCTTCCCTTGTTGCTTGTCACTAATAGCCTTCTTCTTCAATGGGCAAGATCTAACATGATGCCCTTCAATTTTGCACTTGAAGCAAATAATCTTGGCCGAATCCTTGACTTGTTTTTGGCCCTTCTTCTTGTTGATCTTGGACTTATTCTTCTTGTTGGAGTTGAATCCAAGTCCACCTTTGTCATTGGGGGATTTTTGCACACTCAAGATATTGTTGAGTGTGGATTTCCCTTGATGACTCTTTTCCAAGTCTTTCTTCAAGGAAGTGACTTGGGCCTTGAGCTCTTTGATTTCCTCTACATGGTTAGTCTCAACACAAGTACTAGAGGAAGTATAAGCTTCATCATTAGAGCAACAAGGCAAGGAAAGCAATTCATCGCAAGATGTACCAACATTGTGAGTAGATGAATTACAAGGACTAGCACATGGCAATATACTATTTTGTCTAGAAGTAGTGCTAGTATCCACATGAGGCTCACTAGATGTTACCTTGGCAATCATGGCCTCATGAGCTATGTTTAGCACACTATGGGATACTAGAAGATCATCATGAGAGCTTGAGAGCTTTTCATGACTTTCTTCCAATTTCCCATAATTGCTAGATAGCACCTCAAGTTGAGCCCGTAGCTCAACATTCTCCTTCAAAATGGATGCTTCACAAGTAATAGAATTAGTAGCACAAGCATCATCATTAACAACAAGAGGAGAAGGCAACTTGGCAAGCTCTTTGAGATAAGAAGCTTCAAGTTGGGCATGAGACTCGGTGAGTTTGATGAGCTCACCCTTGATGACCCTTGAGCCATTTTCGAGGTGCTCAAAATCCTCAAGGAGTCTAGCATGAGCAACTTCAAGCTTAGCATTTTTAGTTTTAAAAACATTGGCCACCTCAAGGGCTCTATCAATAGATTCCTTCACTCTAGACAATTCTAGAGCAAAAGTCTCCTCAAGAGATTCCTTGGTCGTTTGTTCAAGTTCAAGAGCTTGAGAGAGGTCCGCAATCTCATTAGCGTAATCACGCCCATGACCTTCCAGTTTATCAATGGTGACCTCATGCTCCTCAAGACGAGATTCCAACTCATCAATATATTTCTTGCTCTCAATAGCAATGGACATGATTTCCATGAAGTTGGAACGAGCAATTTTACTTTTATGAAGAGCTTTAAAAACCATTTCCCCCTTAATTTTTAAGGAGGTAACATTATCATTCTCTTCATCATTATCCTCATCATCATTAGCATCAACATCATCATCAAGAGACATATTGGGGTACAAAGTAGGAGATACCTTTGACGCCTTAGCCATAAGGCAAAACGCAATAGATGATGATGTAGGATCCCTTGAGGCAACATTAAGCACCACATCTTGTTCCATGGAGTGTTCGGTTTCCTCTACATTGTTAGCACAACAATTCGAGGAAATAGATGCATTTTTATCATGGCAACAAGACATAACAAGCATTTCATCATGATATTTAGTCAAGCAATTTCTAGATGATATGCAAGGACTATCAACACAAGCATGTGAAACATTTGGAGTGCTCGAAGTGTTAAAGCCCAAAGAGGGAGTATTACAATAATATAGTGATGAAGGATCATCCACAATAAGCATACTATCATCATTGCAATGACCAACACTGCTCACCATATCATTAACTTGTGGCAAACCACATGTAGGTGAAGTAGTAGAAGTTGAGAAGACTATATGACCGGAGGTGGAGGGAGAACAACCATCCCCACAAATCTTGGACACACCATATTTATCTTGAAGCTTTGTCCATAACTCATGAGCATCCCGGAACGGCATGAGTTGAAATGTAACTACATTGCTCAAAGCATCGAAAAGCACATTAGAGGTTTGAGCATTGAGATAAGAGTTTTTCTCATCCTCTAAAGATAATCTTTGGGGATCCTTTGGAGGAGAAAAACCCATATCTACAATTCGCTCTAAATTTGGGTCCATGACCCTAAAGAGATTAAGCATGCGAATAACCCAAACATCAAAATTTGTGCCATCGAAACTAAGAGTGTCAGAGAATCCTAATCCTCTAGTCGACATCTTTACTATCTAGGCGGTTAAGCCCAACAAAGAGAGACGAGGCTCTGATACCAATTGAAAGATCGTGGATGTCGCCTAGAGGGGGGGGTGAATAGGCGTTTTAAAATAATTACGGTAGAGGCTCGAACAAATGCGGAATAAACCTAGCGGTTAATTTGTCAAGCACAAAACCTACAACAACTAGGCTCACCTATGTGCACCAACAACTTATGCTAAGCAAGGTAAGCAACAAAGTGATAGCAAGATATATGACAAATAACAATATGGCTATCACAAAGTAAAGTGCATAAGTAAAGGGCTCGGGTAAGAGATAACCGAGGCACGAGGAGACGATGATGTATCCCGAAGTTCACACCCTTGCGGATGCTAATCTCCGTTTGGAGCGGTGTGGAGGCACAATGCTCCCCAAGAAGCCACTAGGGCCACCGTAATCTCCTCACGCCCTCGCACAATGCAAGATGCCGTGATTCCACTAAGGGACCCTTGAGGGCGGTCACCGAACCCGTACAAATGGCGACCCTTGGGGGCGGTCACCGAACCCGTACACTTTGGCAACCCTTGGAGGCGGTCACCGGTACCCGTCAAATTGCTCGGGGCGATCTCCACAACCTAATTGGAGACCCCGACGCTTGCCCGGAGCTTTACACCACAATGATTGAGCTCCGAACACCACCAACCGACTAGGGGGCCCAAGCACCCAAGATAAACAAGCTCAAGGGCACCAAGCACCCAAGAGTAATAAGCTTCTCAACTTGTAACTTCCACGTATCACGTGGAGAACTCAAACCGATGCACCAAATGCAATGGCAAGGGCACACGGAGTGCCCAAGTCCTTCTCTCTCAAATCCCACCGAAGCAACTAATGCTAGGGAGGAAAATGAGAGGAAGAACAAGAAGGAGAACACCAAGAACTCCAAGAACTAGATCCAAGGGGCTCCCCTCACATAGAGGAGAAAGTGATTGGTGGAAATGTGGATCTAGATCTCCTCTCTCTTTTCCCTCAAAAACTAGCAAGAATCCATGGAGGGATTGAGAGTTAGCAAGCTCGAAGAAGGTCAACAATGGGGGAAGAACACGAGCTCAAAGAATAAGGTTCAATGGGGAAGAAGACCCCCTTTTATAGGACCTCCCGAATCCAACCGTTATGCTCACAGCCCGCATCGAGCGGTAGTACCGCTTGACATCACGGTACTACCGCTAGGGGTAGCGGTACTACTGCTCGGGGTAGCGGTACTACTGCTTGCGAGCGGTACTAAAAAATTACATCCGTGCCTACCACCGCTGGACTTGTGACGAGATTTTGGTCCCGAGCGGAAGTAGCCACGGAAGTAGCCGCGGTAGTACTGCTCCAAGCGGTAGTACCGCTCCCAAGGGCGGTAGTACCGCTCCCAAGGGCGGTAGTAAAAAATTACTTCCGCTCCTACCCGCGGTACTACCGCTGCAGCCTTTTCAGAACACCAAAACTGCCACAACTTCTTCATTCAGACTCCGAATTCGATGAAACCAAGTTTGTTGGAAAGCTAGCAACAAGGGCTAACACAATCTTGAAAGAAATACCAATAATAAGCAAATGAGAAAAGGCCCAAAAGAAAATGGTGAGAACCCTTCCTCGGAGAAGACCGGTAAAACCTCCAACACCGAAAACATCATAGAAGACGCATGCAAACTCCGTTTTCGATGAACTCAAGCTTGTCATAAAGATGACCATAAGCTCTAAGACTCACAAAGAGAATCAAACAAGAACCAAGAAACATGATGAAAGGATGCAATGGTTTGAGCTCTCGACGAACGATACGATCAAGCTACTCACTTGAGAGCCCCCCTTGATAGTACGGCTATCGATCCTATAACCCGGTCTCCCAACTACCACCATGAGACCGGTAAAATAGAAAACCTATCAAGGGCAAACCTTTGCCTTGCACATGGTCCAGTTGAGCTAGATGATGACGATCTTGACTCCCTCAAGTTGGACCACCTTTCTTGATTGCATTGGCTCGATGAAGACTAGATGATTGCTCCCCCATAGTTCACTATGGGTGAGCGACTCTTCGGCACATATTCACAAGTCCATTGACACCACAATGGATGGCAAGATTCAAACTTGATTGCTCCCCCATACTCCATTATGGGTGAGCCACTCTTTGTGTTGCTCCACTTGAACTTGCACACTGCAAACTTGATGACGATCACCACTTGATGTCATCCTCCATGGGTTGTATGGGATCTTCCTCTTGACGCAAGACCATGGAAACATACCTAACCCCACAAAGAACTCTCACGTAGACCATGGGTTAGTACACAAAGCATAATGGACAATGCTTACCATACCATGGGAACACTTGGTCCCACTCGGTACATCTTCTATGCTTTGTGAGTTGATCAACTTGATTCACTCTTGACTTAGTCTTGATCAACCTTGAATCTTTCCGACTCTCTTCATTTGGATGATGTCTTGAAGGTAAATATGAATGATCACACAATCTTCTTCTTCAAGACATGCTTGCAATAAGCTCAACACTCACATGACCAATCTTTGGATAATTCCTTAATAGCACCTTGGTCAACCCATAAACTCCTTGAAACCAACACATGGACTTCAAGAAATGCCTATGGAAACATCCTTCAAATATAACTCGATGCAACCATTAGTCCATAGAGATTGTCATCAATTACCAAAACCAAACATGGGGGCACCGCATGTTCTTTCAGCCTCACCAGGCAGGCTCGCGAGGAGGCGGAGAGATCAAGGCAAGGGGTACCTCGCGAGGTGCCCATGATGCAAGCCATGACGATCAAGGCTAGGCGGGCGCCAGCCAGCGCAATGTCCTTGTTTCCTCTTTGGTGCAAAGGGGGCAAGCGCAGGCTCGGAGTACCGAGGCATCAAGCAAAGGTTTCCATATCACCAGCACCTTTGGCAGGCGAAGACCACCTTTAGTCATGATAGCTTGTACTAGCTGTCCCCTTTCAAAATGGCCGTTGTTGGATCCCTTCCCGCTCAATATTTGGGAAGAGGACCAGGGCCTCTATAAATAGGGCTAGCCACCATAGTAGATCTCATCTGATCTGGAGGCATCTCATCTAGAGACAATTTAAGCTCATCCGCACCACCAAGCACAAGAACACCTCTCCTCGCGAGGCTGTTCTTCCCTTGTACTGTTCATCATCAGCCCAAGAGGCAATTCACCACACCACACACTGGATTAGGGTATTACACCACAACAGTGGCCCGAACCAGTATAAACCTTATGTCTCGTGTGCTGTGAGTTCATCGATCTAGCTAAGGGACCGTGGCGAGGCTGAGGGTGTGAATCGGTAGGAGAAAATCTTCGTGCGCACCCTAGAGTTCGAACCTTAAGGGGTTTGCCGGAACCCGATATCCGACATTTGGCGCGCCAGGTAGGGGTGTGCCAGAGTCTCCCTTCCGCCGATCTGCGTTCCGCTGCTTCGTCGCGTCCATGTCCGGCGACCCGACGACCAACGCCGACCGCTGGGCGGCATGGCCAGCTGTAACACCCCCAGTGTCATGCTACAGTAATCCCCTGTTAATGGTGCGACGTCATCATGTTACTGTTGCTAATCTTCATTTGATCCAAATAACACTTCAAATTCAAATCCAATCTAAAGTCAGAAATTCATATTTGTCAGACATTAAATCTAAAAAAAGTTCATCCTATGGCAAATAATCCCTAGATAGTTGTCATGTTGAAGCCAACATTTTTGAAATTCCCAAATTGCCCCTGGGATTTTATTATCTAGTCCATCAGTATTTAAGATGTCCTTTTCATTTTCTAAAAATGCTTGGACAACTCCTGATGGCCCCAAACTCTTTGTGGCAGTGACAAATACTAGAAAGAATTTAAGTGGCCAGTCCCACATTTTTTTTCAAAGTATTTTGGTAGCCCAAAATATTCCCTAGATGTCTCTGAATTTTTGAACATAAAAGAGAAATCAAAAAAGCAACCGCGCCGATTGGCCCAGCTGGCCACCGCACCCCCTGGGCCTCAGCCCACCTGGCCGACCCAGGCCCCCCAGCTCCCCGCATCACTCTCCCCTTCCCCTGTTCGACCGACCGAGGGCGCGCGCCCGTGCGTCGCCGCCGAACCACCTCGCCGTCGACGAGGGTGGGGATAAGAACGCCCCCTCGACGCCTCCGATCCTCCCCCTCACCTACCGCCACTCGCCCACAAACCCTTGCGCTCCTTCTCCGCCTCCCCACTCAGATCCCCTTCCCTCACGGGCTGCAGCTTCTCCTCTCCGCCATGGCCGCGCCACCGTGAAGCCCGCGGCCACCGTCGCCCGTCCGCTGCTCCGACAAGTCCGGGAGCTCCGTCGCCGCCTTCTTCATCTTCCTCATCTACGGCCACCGCACGACCACGCCGTCGATCTGCTCCACCGGTTCTTCCCCGAGCCCACTTGTGCACACCTGCAGGGCCCGGTGAGCAGCCGCTTCAACCCCCCTCTCCCTTCTCCCCCCCCCCCCCCCCCGTGCATCGTAGTTAGCTTCCACGCGTGCTCGAGCTCCGGCCACCATCGTTAGACTTCACAGCCGATGCTGCGGGCCGTTTCAACGGCCACCGTTGCCGCCGTTCGACACGGTGTAATGCCCGTGTTCGAATGCACCTGTTTCCGCACCGAAAGAGCCCCCACAGCCCACTTCTCCTTGCGCCACCGAACGCCACCGCCGCCTTGCTCGTCGCCGGCGATTCTCCAGCCGCCCCCGAGCCCTCCCATTAGCACCGTTGGATGAGCGTCTCGACGCTCGCTCAAACGAGCCTACGCACGGGCCGAGCGACCCCTTGTAGCCGATTTCCGGCCGTTCCCGAGCGCGCCGCCGTTGAATGTGGTCGCTAGAGACAACTCCGGCGCCGTTTCCGGCGTTGCCGACGTGGCCGACCTGGGGCCACCCCCAGGGTCGCAGCCAGCGGGCCCCATGGCCCCCAGTTGACCGGGTTGACCCAGTCAACTACTGACTGGGCAGCCCAGTACCACTGACGTGTAGGCCCCATCACATAATTAAGCTAATTAAAATGGTTTTATAATTAAAAGTAATTAGTTTAGCTAATTAGTCACTGACATGTGGGGCCCAACTGCTAATTAACACCCTGTTAATTTGAAATAACCACTGTTAGCCCTTTGTCTATGACATGTGGGACCCATTGGTTAGTTTGACCTGGTCAGCGAGTCTGTTGACTGCTGACGTCATCAGCACGTCATGCTGATGACATATTTCTATTTTGGTTAATTTAGATAATTCCAGAATATTGTTTAAACTTTAAAAATTCATAGAAAATAAACCATAGCTCAGATGAAAATGTTTTCTATATGAAAGTTACTTAGAAAATTCCAACGAATCCGAATACGCGGTCCGTTCATCTGTCACATGCCCCTAGCATGCTGAACATGGGACATTCCCCCTCCGGTCGTCTGTCTAACACAGGTCCGAAACTGGGAAAACATTCCCGGTTGATTTTCCCCCTTCACCTTTATCGTGTAGCCATACGTTAGGTCACTCCCGGCACAACATATTGCCATGTTCTGCTTTGTGATGCTATGTTTGCTTTATATTTACTATTTCTTCCCCCTCTTCTCTCCGGTAGACCCCGAGACCGATGCTGCCCCTGTGATCGACTACGTCACCGACGACCCCTCATTGCCAGAGCAACCAAGCAAGCCCCCCCTTTGATCATCCCGATATCGCCCATTCCATTCTCTCATGCTTGCATTAGATTTTGCTACTGTTATTGTTTGCTCCTATTCTGATGCATAGCCCGCTTTTGTATCTGCTATTATACCTTACATGCTTATCCTAAACTGCTTAGTATAGGTTGGTTAGTGATCCATCAGTGACCCCCACCTTGTCCTTGTTGCCCCTGCTTCATCATTGAAGACCCGATCAACGGGATTGAAGACCAGGCCCCGGCACCGCACATCACTTTCCCCTTAGTTGCTCGACACTGCTAGGTTACTATCGAGTGCCGAGGGTGAGACCTCTACAACACCTCTGATGTTAACCCTGTAGTGTAGCTATTCGGTCGTGGTCATCGAGGGTGATTCCGCCTTAACCACTTCCGATACGACTCTGTCGTGCAACCCCTCAAGTGTGAACCTCGAGGGTGATTCCTCTTACGTTCACCTTGATGATTACATCGAGTGGAATTCACCGGGGGTGATTCCTCGGGTTTTCCCCTTGATGTTTAGACACACAGTTACTATGATTACTATGACTTTACACTAAACCATGTTACTAAAGACGGGTCGACCCTGAGGGGTACTCGCGCGAGCATAATTGCGAGTGATGAGGAGTCGGGTTGACCTGGAAGGTGCCCGTGAGATAATTACGAGGCGTGGCCGGGCATTCTTAGCCCTTGCCGCAAGTCCTCGAGACGGGGCAACAGGGTCACATCTTTCGTGAGTCTCTGTTTGTTACCGCGCGTTCCTAATCCACTACGATTTGGATATTTGATCCGAGGGGCCTCTGGCCTGATAGCACTAACCATCACGTGGGCATAGTATGGGCGTTCTGCGTCGTATACATCAGCCAAAGCATAATAGACGTCAGCGACTGAGAGGCGCGCGCCGGGTTGGACTGCGTAAGCACCTGCCTTGTTGAAGGTGGTAGCTAGGTCTGCTCACAGGTCGCGTACGCAACGTGCAGGACTTCCCGAGGAGATGGCCAATGACCCCTGGGGGCATAGGTTTAGTCCGGCGTGTTGGCCTCTCTATTAAGCCTAGGTCGGGTTGCGGCGTATTGTTTGGCCGAGGCCGGGCATGACCAGGAAAGTGTGTCCGGCCGGAGTTAAGCGAGCGTGGTGGGTAAGTTGGTGCACCCCTGCACGGAAGAACTAATCTATGCATAGCCTGTCCTACGGTAACGGACACTTGGAGTTGTATCCCGATTGATACAACTAGAACTGGATACTTGTGATGAGAATTGGATGGTGATGAGAATTGGATTGTGATGATAACTGGATAGTATGGCTCTGGGATTGCTTTCTCGCAGGGAGTCGAGAAAGGATCTCCGGCCGAGGTTGATGACACTACTACTACTTACTTTATGCTACTCTACTTCCTCCTGTTGCTACAAGATGGTGGTTTCCAGAAGATGCTAGTCTTCGATAGGACTAGGCCTTCTCTCTATTCTGGCATTTCTGCAGCCCAGTCCATATATATAGTCTTCCTTTGATAATGTTGCATCTGTAGTGTATATCCTTGCTTGCGAGTACTTTGGATGAGTACTCACGGTTGCTTTGCTTCCCTTTCCACCTCTTTCCATTCTTCTCAGATGTTGCAACCAGATGGTGGAGCCCAGGAGCCAGACGACTGCTACTACCCCGAGGGTGCCTACTACCACATGACGGACACCGACGACCAGGAATAGTTAGGAGGCTCCCAGGCAGGAGGCCTTGCCTTTTCGATCAATGTTGCTTTTGTGCTAGCCTTCTTAAGGCAAACTTGTCTAACTTATGTCTGTACTCAGATATTGTTGCTTCCGCTGACTCTTCTGTATTTGAGCTTATGTATTCGAGCCCTTGAGGCCCCTGGCTTGTAATATAAAGCTTGTATTCTTTTAATTTGTGTCTAGAGCTGTGTTGTGATATCTTCCCGTGAGTCCTTGATCTTGACCGTACACATTTGCGTGTATGATTAGTGTACGATTGAGTCGGGGGCGTCACAAGTTGGTATCAGAGCTTACTGCATGTAGGTAGCCCCCTTTCCAACTCCTTGGCCGAAGTTGAGTCTAGTCACTGAAAAACTTTTACTAACATTGGCTGTGTGGCTTACGGGCCCACGTCGCCATTGGGTTGTATTAGGATCTTTTATTCCTCGTCTATACTCTGGGACTCTGATCTCTCTTCTATTCGGGTTAACCATTTTACTAAACTCTGACATTAGGTTCTCGTACCCACTTCCTCCCGGAGAGCCTCGACATTATCGATGATCGCTTGCTTCGCCAGAAGATTCTGCGGATACTCCTTGATGTTTCTCGAGACCCTGTACCAACTGCCTTGCAGTTCCTGACCACCGATAATCCCCTTGAATAACATCCTTGTCGCTTGTACCTTCATCCCTAGTTGCTTCTGATATTACAAGATGCCTCGAAATTCTCTATTTTTCGAGAATCCTTTGAGCTTACTGCGTTGCAGTTCTGTGCCCCATGAATACCCCCCTTCGAATAATTCCATGCACTCACCGAGGATCAGTTCATCCTCAGTTGTTCATGTGATTCACAAAATTCTTCGAAATACTATTTGATCTTCCGAAAATCCTCTACAACCTGTTGGTCTTGGAATTCTTGCATACTTGCTTTCTGGTTAATTCCATTTTTCTAGCGATATTCGTTAAAATCCTTTGGGATTAACATTCTGATCCTGTTGATTCAGCATGTGTGAGAATGCACACGATCATCAATTAATCCTTGGAAATTTTCTTTCCCGCTCAGGCATTGTTCAAATATGAGCTGGTTCTTACCCAATCAAGATTTGATCAGGTGCACCTCTAAGTCTATTCAACTTACTCATCTTTTGATCAGAGCCTCTGCTTCTGATCCTTCATCTTGGAACCATAACTCCTTTGTACTCAAGCATCGAATTATTCATAAGTTTCTATAAGCCGATGCCTTTGCATCCCCTTCTTCATCTGATTGATTACCGATACTCACCTCAACTCTTTCGTGAATCGCCAGATCCATTGTTGGGTTGTTATCCGATAGTGTCCTTCACATCCAAAATCTTGTGAGTTTTTCCCTGATACATAATACCTTCGGTAAATTGTATCACTTGCTTTGGCTTCGGTACTCTGCTTTCGAAATCGTATCTCTTGCTTGGTTGATGGTTGTATAGATTCGTAAAAATGCCCTGATGGGTTGAACTTATGCCTTCCATAATTCGTATGAACCCGAGAGTTCCCACGAGTCTTACTCTTCTGGTACTTTGCCAGATAAATCTTCTGCCCTACAATTTCTTTGAAAACAAGGAGTGAATGAAAGGTTATGCATTGAAGAAGTGGGAGTCGACCTTGAACTTTGTGTTCATGCCCATGGACACAATGTGGAACTTATCATGTAAGCTTCGTGTAATAATAACTATTTCCTTGATATAATATCATCTGGTATCGGTGAATTGATCCTTCGCAACCGTGGTTCCGACCATGATTGTTCTTCTTTGGTCCCATTTCTTAGACAAGTTAAATCACTTGTCTTCTGCAGGTCAATACGCCTGCCCAACCTCTATTATGATCTACCTTCGAGTATTACCCCTGGTATTTCGAGGATATCATGCCATTGCACTACATCTTATGAACTTTTGATGGAGCACTACCTTACCCTGTCCTTGTCACTTCATGGGTTCTGGGTTGTTTGTCAACCGAGAACACTGATAAGTGAATAGATTCCGCACTCCGATTCAATAACTCTAAGTCATTTTTGTTGCTTACGAGTTTAATAATCCTTCAAGTCAGTCCTAGCCTGATCGGCTATATCATTATCGTACTAAATTTTTTACCTGTGCTACCTGGTCCTTCTTCCCGGAGAACAATTTCCGACAATGAGCTAAGCTTACATTGATATTCCTTGCCTTATCATTTTTCGCCTTGAACAGCAAGCTTGTTTTCGAGTTTGTGTTGTACCTGTGGTTCCTATAACTTTTCGCTTCATCATTCCTATGACTTGATGTCATCGTCGATCGATTACATCTTCATGAAATCTCTCAACAAATGTGTCGTGACCATCATCAACATTCCAAGCTCTTCTAGGATATCAATTGAATTGATAATGAGAAACACCATCATTGCCCCTCGATGATTTGTGCTATCATCGACAACATTCTAGCCTTCCCCTCCCCCAACACAAACGTGTTCATATAATTTTGGAAATACATCCTTTTTGACACGTCGATGGATTGCAGCGGAACCCATCGGCAACATCCTCATCTTTTCCTTGCTGAAATTGTATGACTTATTTATTAAGTTGTTTTCGATGAATCCTTTATGTATCCAAAGTCTGACCTTACCTAATGACCTAGTCAATGTTATCCCGAGACATGACTCTAATACTCCGAATATCCACAAGAACATTGGAAGCTCAATGCTAAATGTTTCTTGATTAACTATCCAAACACCGTGGTAATGGTAAACCTCATAAATTCCTTGCCCCTTGTCTACATGGTTTCATATTTGGAGCTCTATCATGTATATCATGCTCTGCCTTTCCTTGGCAAGGATATACTCTTGATACTCAGATATAAACACATTTTTCCTTGCCATTGGTCTATTTAATATGATAATCACATTTTCCTTTCCACTGTTTTGTTTAACCTTTCTTGTGATCTAACTTGTCTGACCAGAGATAAATCACTGCTTAAGTAAGCACCTCGGTGTACAACTCTGTCAGTAACACCCTATTACTATTGTTGATGACATTCCGGTAACCACTGATGGACGAGAACTTGCCTATTGGTCCGCCTCATCTTACGAGCAAGAAAATGGTTCTCTTCGTCCCACGCACTTGGTACCAAACTTTGTTGCCAACACAACTAACAGGCTATCCTCTGACCTGCCTTGCTATCATGACCATTCAAGATGTTATCGCCTTCCTACTTTTAACCCACATGTTGGGCCCATAACCCACAGTTCCACTAGATCAAAACCTGACTCTCCTGTACACCCTTGTTTCAAAGGTTATTTCTCACGCTTGGCTTCTTATGAAAATCCCGAGCCGCCTTCCGAGAGGCGATCTATTCTGGTATCAGACACAATACTTATTCCCATTGCTCTGAACCCCTTTCACCCTCTGTTCCAGGCAACTAATGATTGCCTACCAAGTTGAAGCTTCTTATTGCACCTTCTTACCTTGCTCTCGATGACTTTCTCGGATTTCAACTTGAGAAATGCCTCTATGCCACGTTCACTGAGATAGCCCCCAGGTACCTATCTTGTATTGAGCTCCGTCCTTCCTGAGTCTTTCTCACTTACTCCACATCTTAAATCTCGGGACGAGATTTCTTGTAGTGGAGGAGATTTGTAACACCCCCAGTGTCATGCTACAGTAATCCCCTGTTAATGGTGCCATGTCATCATACTGTTGCTAATCTTCATTTGATCCAAATAACACTTCAAATTCAAATCCAATCTAAAGTCAGAAATTCATATTTGTCAGACATTAAATCTAAAAAAAGTTCATCCTATGGCAAATAATCCCTAGATAGTTGTCATGTTGAAGCCAACATTTTTGAAATTCCCAAATTGCCCCTAGGAATTTATTATCTAGTCCAACAGTATTTAAGATGTCCTTTTCATTTTCTAAAAATGCTTGGACAACTCCCTCCCCCCTCAACTGGCCACCGCGCCCCCCTGGGCCTCAGCCCACCTGGCCGACCCAGGCCACCCAGCTCCCCGCATCGCTCTCCCCTTCCCATGTTCGACCGACCGAGGGCGCGCGCCCGTGCGTCGCCGCCGAACCACCTCGCCGTCGACGAGGGTGGGGATAAGAACGCCCCCTCGATGCCTCGGATCCTCCCCCTCATCTACCGCTACTCGCCCACTCACCCTTGCGCTCCTTCTCCGCCTCCCCACTCAGATCCCCTTCCCCCACGGGTTGCGGCTTCTCCTCTCCGCCATGGCCGCACCACCGTGAAGCCCGTGGCCACCGTCGCCCGTCCGCTGCTCCGACAAGTCCGGGAGCTCCGTCGTGGTCCGCCTCTTCTTCCTCCACACTGGATCGGGACCGGGAGCGCCACCGTCGTTGCCTTCTTCATCTTCCTCATCTACGGCCACCACACGACCAGCTCCATTGGTTCTTCCCCGAGCCCACTTGTGCACACCTGCAGGGCCCGGTGAGCAGCCGCTTCAACCCCCTCTCCCTTCTCCTCCCCGTGCACTATAGTTAGCTTCCACGCGTGCTCGAGCTCCGGCCACCGTCGCTAGACTTCGCAGCCGACGCTGCAGGCCGTTTCAACGGCCACCGTTGCCGTCGTTCGACACGGTGTGATGCCCGTGTTCGAATGCACCTGTTTCCGCACCAAAAGAGCCCCCACAGCCCACTTCTCCTTGCGCCACCGAACACCACCGCCGCCTTGCTCGTCGCCGGCGATGCTCCGGCCGCCCCCGAGCCCTCCCATCAGCACCGTTGGATGCGTGGCTCGACGCTCGCTCAAACAAGCCTACGCACGGGCCGAGCGACCCCTTGTAGCCGATTTCCGGCCGTTCCCGAGCGCGCCGCCGTTGAATATGGTCGCCGGAGACAACTCCGGCGCCGTTTCCGGCATTGCCGACGTGGCCAACCTGGGCCACCCCCAGGGTCGCTGCCAGCGGGCCCCATGGCCCCCTAGTGGACCGGGTTGACCCAGTCAACTGCTGACTGGGCAGCCCAGTACCACTGACGTGTAGGCCCCACCACATAATTAAGTTAATTAAAATGGTTTTATAATTAAAAGTAATTAGTTTAGCTAATTAGTCACTAACATGTGGGGCCCAACTGCTAATTAACACCCTGTTAATTTAAAATAACCACTGTAAGCCCTTTGTCTATGACATGTGGGACCCGTTGGTCAGTTTGACCTGGTCAGCGAGTCTGTTGACTGCTAACGTCATCAGCACGTCATGCTGATGTCATATTTCTATTTTTGTTAATTTAGATAATTCCAGAATATTGTTTAAACTTTAAAAATTCATAGAAAATAAACCGTAGCTCAGATGAAAACATTTTCTATATGAAAGTTACTCAGAAAAATCCAATGAATCCGAATACGTGGTCCGTTCATCTGTCACATGCCCCTAGCATGCTGAACATGGGACATTCCCCCTCCGGTCGTCTGTTTGACACAGGTCTAAAACTGGGAACACATTCCCGGTTGATTTCCCCCCTTCACCTTTATCGTGTAGCCATACGTTAGGTCACTCCCAGCACAACATATTGCCACGTTCTGCTTTGTGATGCTATGTTTGCTTTATATTTACTATTTCTTCCCCCTCTTCTCTCCGGTAGACCCCGAGACCGATGTTGCCCCTGTGATCGACTACGTCACCGACGACCCCTCATTGCCAGAGCAACTAGGCAAACCCCCCCTTTGATCATCCCGATATCGCCTATTCCATTCTCTCATGCTTGCATTAGATTTTGCTACTGTTATTGTTTGCTCCTATTCTGATGCATAGTCTGCTTTTGTATCTGCTGCTATACCTTACCTGCTTATCCTAAACTGCTTAGTATAGGTTGGTTAGTGATCCATCAGTGACCCCCACCTTGTCCTTGTTGCCCCTGCTTCATCATTGAAGACCCGATCAACGGGATTGAAGACCAGGCCCTGGCACCGCACATCACTTTCCACTTAGTTGCTCGACACTGCTGGGTTACTATCGAGTGCCGAGGGTGAGACCTCTACAACACCTCTGATGTTAACCCTGTAGTGTAGCTATTCGGTCGTGGTCATTGAGGGTGATTCCGCCTTAACCACTTCTGATACGACTCTATCGTGCAACCCCTCAAGTGTGAACCTCGGGGGTGATTCCTCTTACATTCACCTTGATGATTACATCGAGTGGAATTCATCGGGGGTGATTCCTCGGGTTTTCCCCTTGATGTTTAGACACACAGTTACTATGATTACTATGACTTTACACTGAACCATGTTACTAAAGATGGGTCGACCCTGAGGGGTACCCGTGCGAGCATAATTGCGAGTGATGACCCAGGAAACGTGACCCAGGAAAGATGACCCAGGAAACGCAACGTGCAGGAGTTCCCGGAGAGATGGCCCATGACCCCTGGGGGCATAGGTTTAGTCCGGCGTGCTAGCCTCTCTATTAAGCCTAGGTCGGGTTGCGGCGTATTATTTGGCCGAGGCCGGGCATGACCCAGGAAAGTGTGTCCGGCCGGAGTTAAGGGAGCGTGGTGGGTAAGTTGGTGCACCCCTGCAGGGAAGAACTAATCTATGCATAGCCTGTCCTATGGTAACGGACACTTGGAGTTGTATCCGGATCGATACAACTAGAACTGGATACTTGTGATGAGAATTGGATGGTGATGAGAATTGGATTGTGATGATAACTGGATAGTATGGCTCTGGGATTGCTTTCTCGCAGGGAGTCGAGAAAGGATCTCCGGCCGAGGTTGATGACACTACTACTACTTACTTTATGCTACTCTACTTCCTCCTGTTGCTGCAAGATGGTGGTTTCCAGAAGATGCTAGTCTTTGATAGGACTAGGCCTTCTCTCTATTCTGGCATTTCTGCAGCCCAGTCCATATATACAGTCTTCCTTTGATAATGTTGCTTCTGTAGTGTAGATCCTTGCTTGCGAGTACTTCGGATGAGTACTCACGGTTGCTTTGCTTCCCTTTTTCCACCTCTTTCCATTCTTCTCGGATGCTGCAACCAGATGGTGGAGCCCAGGAGCCAGACGACACCACCGACGACTGCTACTACCCCGAGGGTGCCTACTACCACATGACGGACACCGACAACCAGGAATAGTTAGGAGGCTCCCAGGCAGGAGGCCTTGCCTTTTCGATCGATGTTGCTTTTGTGCTAGCCTTCTTAAGGCAAACTTGTCTAACTTATGTTTGTACTCAGATATTGTTGCTTCCGCTGACTTTCTGTATTCGAGCTTATGTATTCGAGCCCTCGAGGCCCCTGGCTTGTAATATAAAGCTTGTATTATTTTAATTTGTGTCTAGAGTTGTGTTGTGATATCTTCCCGTGAGTCCTTGATCTTGATCGTACACATTTGCGTGTATGATTAGTGTACGATTGAGTCAGGGGCGTCACACCAGCCCATGCCACGCCGCCTGCCAAAGGTGACCTCAACCCCGCACCACAGGCAGCCCGCGCACGGCAAAATGCTGCGGGGCGCGGGTGACGCGGTCAAACGCTGTCTGCCCTTACTCCATGGCAGGTGCGATCAGCCGCAAGGGCCTCAAGCCACGCCGCGGCCACGGTGCCGCACACCCGTTTGGAGCAAGCGAACATGAGGGCCGCCCTCACTCTGGCTCGGGAGCTGCTGCGGTGCAGGTTGCAGGAGGGCGGCCGAGACGTGTTGCTGGAGCGCGTTGCCAAGCTCCTGGATGCCATGGCCTCGGGGGCGCCGCCCTTCTGTTTCCACCTTCCACCCCAGGCGCCGGCCGGATCACACAGCGGACCTCTCCGTGCCCGCACGCCCTCAGGCGCGCCCCAAGGCTTCATCGACACCGGCTCAACCATCGGCGCCAGGCGTGAGCTACACCAGCACCACCTCCAATAAGCGAGGGCATGCGCATCGCCACTTACGGCCCGGGCAGGCCGCTGCCCTACCATCCTTAAGATGGCGCATTGGGACAGGCCACATGGAGCGTGGGGCACTATGGCAAGGTCTTCGAGGTGGCGACCTTGGAGGCTTACGTGCCCTGCAAGGTGGATCAGGAGTACGTGCTGGAAGACGACCCTGGCCCGTTCCTCGGGTTAGGCTGGGAAGAGGAGACGCCAGAGGCTGAGCCTTTTCAAGAGCCTCAAGGAAGCCTCGCCAACCGCGCAGGTAGCAGCAGCTACCGGTTACCGCTAATTCCTCAAGAGCAAGCTTATGCTAACCATGGGTCATAGGAGGTTCAGGTCGCTGCAGCGGAAGGCTGCCCCAGCTCAACAGCCTCCCTTCCGTCCGGAGGAGCGCACTGGGGGCTGCAGAAGAGGGGCCAGGAGCCAGGCCCCTCCCCATGGCGCACAGAGCAAGGCATTCCCCGGAGGTAGGCCCTCTGCCGGGGAGGTGCTGCAAAGCCTACTCCCGGCAGAGGACCCGTGGTTGCCAAGGGAACCACTGGCGTCCTTGAGGGAGTCCTGGATTAGGAGGTATCCGGACAGCCGGACTATATACTTTGGCCGGACTGTTAGACTATGAAGATGCAAGACTCAAGACTTCGTCCCGTTTCCGGATGGGACTCTACTTTGCGTGGAATACAAGCTTGGCGATTCGGATATTAGATCTCCTTCTTTGTAACCGACTCTGTGTAACCCTAGCCTCCTTCGGTGTCGATATAAACTGGAGGGTTTAATCCGTAGGCCAAGAACAATCATAATCATAGGCTAGCTCCTAGGGTTTAGCCTCTACGATCTCGTGGTAGATCAACTCTTGTAATACTCATATCATCAAGATCAATCAAGCAGGAAGTAGGGTATTACCTCCATTGAGAGGGCCCGAACCTGGGTAAAACATCGTGTCCCCTGCCTCCTGTTACCATTAGCCTTAGACGCACAGTTCAGGACCCCCTACCCAAGATCCGCCGGTTTTGACACCGACATTGGTGCTTTCATTGAGAGTTCCTGTGTGTCGTCGCAGCAAGGCTCGATGGCTCCTTCAATCATCAACAACAACACGGCCCAGGGTGAGACTTTTCTCCCCGGACAAATCTTCGTGTTCGGCGGCTTCGCACTGCGGGCCAATTCGCTTGGCCATCTAGAGCAGATCGACAGCTACGCCCCTGGCCATCAGGTCAGGTTCAGAAACTTAAACTACACGGACGATATTTACGGAGACTTGATCTTCGACGGATTCAGGCCTACAGCAGGAGCGCCGAACAGTCACGACGAGCACGGCTTAGATCTGCTGTCAGTCAATATTCGGGATATCGCACCTGCAGTAGCTCCGGACCTAAATTCGGGGCAGATCGCGTCGTCCGAGGACGGGTGGATGGACCCCGCCCCGGAGGCCGCATACTCATCGGCGGTAGAGCCGAACACAGACTCCACCTCTAAGGAAGTCCGTGTCACCGGACCCCCGGACTTGTGTTTGGCTGTAGGTTCCAGACCGTACGCACCCGGGCCCATCGAATCCGATTGGGCTCCGGTAATGGAGTTCACCACTGCGGATATCTTTCAGCACTCGCCTTTTGGCGACATGCTGAATTCATTAAGGTCTCTCTCTTTGTCAGGAGACTCTTAGCCGAACTATGTCCGGCTCGAGTTGGAAGGAGGCGATGAGGAAATTCGTTACCCATCCACCACCCACTTAATAGCCACTGTTGATGACATAACATACATGCTTGCCTTCGACTCCGACGACACTGACGGTATGGACATCGGCGCAGGGGACGATTTGGAACCACCGCCCACGGGGCGCTGGACTGCCACCTCATCATATGATATATACATGGTGGACACGCCTAAGGAGGACAACAGCGACAAAAAGAACACAACGGAGGATAAAACCCCGGACAAAAGCCAAAACAACGACGCAGACACCGCTCTAAGTCCAGCCACAGTAAAAATAGCGATAACAGCGCTAAAAAAATCGACACCCCAGTCAACTCCAAAGGCAACAACGACCATATGGACCAAGCGATGGAGAAGGATGAGCCAGGTCACGCCGAACACAACCCGGAGCAGACGCCCGATCACAGGGATCCCGAGGGCCGAACTCATCAACCTGGCTCCGGAGAAGAGTACAGTCCGGATGACTATGCATTCATCATCCCGGAAAAACATTTGGAATGAGATAACCTCCACAGAATGCTTATGGCCACTGCGAGAAGCCTAAAGAAGACGAAGCAAAGGCTTAAGGCCACGCAGGAAACGCTCAACCGCAGATGGAATAAAGTGCTAGACACTGAAGAAAAATATGGCGACGATCGCCACACAAAGAGCTACCAAAGCGCAAGCTGCTGCGAGAATTCTACGATGAGGCCATTCCGCCGAAGAACAATACGGCCAATAGGCCGGACCAACCACTTCATGACCGCGATAGAGCAGCTACTAACGCTGCACACGATTTACGTGAGCTCCTGGACAAAAAGGCCGGCGCGACCAGGTCCATCTATGGATCTAGAGGACATGCTCCGGCGCAGGATTATGGTCACCAAAACGATCATACTGATCGAATACCAGTTCGGAATAAACACCGGACACAACAACAATCGACAGCCTGCTGAGGGAGTCCTAGATAAGGGGGTATCCGGACTACCGGACTATATGCTTTGGTCGGACTGTTGGACTATGAAGATACAAGATAGAAGACTTCGTCCCGTGTCCGGATGGGACACTCCTTGGCTTGGAAGGCAAGCTTGGCGATTCGGATGTAGATCTCCTTCTTTGTAAACCGACCCTGTGTAACCCTAGCCCCCTCCGGTGTGTATATAAACCAGAGGGTTTAGTCCGTAGGACAACAACAATCATACCATAGGCTAGCTTCTAGGGTTTAGCCTCTCCGATCTTGTGGTAGATCAACTCTTGTAATACTCATATCATCAAGATCAATCAAGTAGGAAGTAGGGTATTACCTCCATCGAGAGGGCCCGAACCTGGGTAAACATCGTGTCCCCAGCCTCCTATTACCATTAGTCTTAGACGCACAATTCGGGACCCCCTACCCGAGATCCACCGGTTTTGACACCGACCTTGGTGCTTTCATTGAGAGTTCCTCTGTGTCGTTGCTATAAGGCTCGATGGCTTCTCCAACCTTCAACAACGTCGTCCGGGTGAGACTTTTCTCCCCGGACAAATCTTCGTGTTTAGCAGCTTCGCACTACGGGCCAACTCGCTTGGCCATCTAGAACAGATTGATAGCCACGCCCCTGGCCGTCAGGCCAGGTTTGGAAACCTAAACTACACTGCCGACATCCGCGGAGACTTGATCTTCGACGGATTCGGGCCCGTGTCAGGAGCGCCGAACAATCACGACGAGCATGACCTAGCTGCAGTCGGACAGTATTCGGAACATCGCACCTGCTACAGCTCCGGACTTCGTTCCCGAGCAGATCGTGCCCTCCAAGGACGGGTGGATGGACCCCGCCCTGAAGGCCACACACTCGTCGGCCTTGGAGCCGAACACAGATTCCTCTCCTAAGGAACTCTGTATTTCCGGACCCTCGGACTTGTCTCCGGCCGTTTGTTCTGGACCGCGCGCATCCGTGCCCATCGAATCTAACTGGGCTCCAGTCATGGAGTTCGCTGGCGCGAATATCTTTCAGCACTCACCCTTCGGAGACGTGCTAGATTCATTAAGGTCACTTTCTTTATCAGGAGACTCCTGGCCGAACTATGTCCGGCTCGAGCGGGGAGCTGGCGACGAAGAAATTCAAAACCCACCCACCACCCACTTAATAGCCACGGTCGATGACTTGACCGACGTGCTTAACCTCGATTCCGAAGACATCGATGGTATACACGACGATGCGAGAGCAGAACACGAACCATCGCCCATTGGGCGCTGGACTGCCACCTCTTCATATGATATATATATATGGTGGATACTCCCAAAGAAACTAATGGCAATGAGGCGACAGGAGATAACCCCTCGGGGAAGAAAGCAAAACATGGGCGTCATCGGTGCCGCTACAAGACCCGCCACAACCGTACCGGCACTAGAGAAGAAAACCCAGATGGTGCCAAAGAAGAATATGATCCTGATCAACCCAGCTTCGAGCAAGCCGAACAGGAACACGGTCAGGCTAGCCCAGACGAACAGGCGCGGATAATTGGAGGATGATAACTACATGCCTCCCTCCGAAGACAAGGTGAGCCTCGGCGATGACGAATTCGGCGCGCCAGAGGATCCTATAAAGCAGAAGCGCTTCAAGCGCCGGCTTATAGCCACTGCAAGAAGCCTAAAAAAGAAGCAGCAGCAGCTTCAAGCTGATAAGAATCTGCTCACAGATAGACGGACTAAGGCCCAGGCAGCCGAGGAATACGGACTCGAGCGCCGAACAAAATACTACCCAAAGCGCAGGCTATTACCTCAATTCGAGGAGGCGGCACTAAAAATTAAACGCAGGCCTACACCCAGCCGACAGCACACTGTGGCAAGGGGCTGCACGCAAGACCAACATTACATACCAAACAGCAACATAACAAGCACCCCGGGTGCATCAGCAGACAAAAGCAGAGTCCGCAAACCTTGGTGCAACAAATATAAGCGTTCCAAGACAAAGAATGGCGCCTAGGAAACGGCGATCAACACAGGAGCCCGTAGTCCTCAACCCGTCGAGCGGGAGAAGAGACTTCAAAACTCAGGCCACTCCAGCCTGAACCGCATACTTGACCGCCCATGTCAAATTCATGGTACCCCGGGAGTGGCAGCCAACCATACCAATAGAGAATGCTGGGTCTTTAAACAAATCGGCAGGCCGACGCCGGAAGGAGCATAAAGAGGTCCCAAGGCAAGAAGCCCAGATTATCAAGTCTAGGGACCCACCAAAAAACTTATTTTAAAGTGCTACAACTAGGCGTGAAGGCCACCTAGGCCCCGCCACCCTGGAGATGGTCTTCGGATCGCCAAAAAATTGCCATACCAACTTTCGGTCTTACACCTCTAGGCAGTAGCTACTCAGCACCGCCAGGATACACTGCGACTCGATGCATCATCACCCAATACCCACATGACTTAGTCACAATTGTGGGAAAGACCGAGCTTCGCCTCGGCACTAAAGAGTATTCGGCTACTTTATTAACAGAAGCAGCGAGTCACGGTTTTTTTCAATCGAACTTAGATTCGACAACCGGACTCCCGAACACCGACAAAGGAGTCCGAACTGCTTAATGATACCCCAGCCTGATCATAGCTCATACAGATCTTCAGCATAAGCTGGACGGGTCACGGTTCGGCCACTGCTCACACACGCCTTTCAAGCATTATTTACAGGTTCGCCTTCGCGCATAACTGAACTGGTGACTTGGAATTAGCTCGGCCACCTGAATATTCCTCTGAACTCGCGCACAGCTAAAACACCGCCCGGGCCCAACAGGTTCTATCTCCACGCCCCCATTTTATAACATGCACCGTACTCATACGTATAGACATATTACTTAAATACATCATGTAGAGTCATTTGACGCTTATCTGCTACTATTTCTCAACGACATTTTGTCATAACGGCATCCGAACATCGTGTTATGCCTTTAAATGCCAGGGGCTTCATTGCACCCGTACTACGGGGACTAAAGACCGAACACCTTCTCGGTCGTTCAGCACCCCGAACTTATAGCATTATATGCATCAGCTCCGAATCATGTCTTGGGTCATTGGTTGGGTTTGCCTGGCTCCCATGTTTTGGTACCTTACGTTCTGAAATATCGGCTAAGGTAGCGCTGGGAGAACTACTGCGATTGTGTCCCGGTTCTGCCAGACGAACACCTCAGTAGAGAAAGCCGAAAACTGACTGTCATGATTAGGCGAGAGCTGATCAGCTGTTCGAGAGGTTGTAAAATCTTTAAGGATTTATTCCGCATAATGGCATAATAAAATGCAGTGTGCGAAGGATCGGTCCACCGATCAGGCGCTAATAGAGCCCCTCGTGTGGTCTTCCGAACACCAGGGGCTACGCCTCCCATACTCTAATTCCTATGGCTAAGTGAGAGTAATAAAGCCCTATAGTCCGATTGCCTGGTTCGCTGTGCTGAACACCTCCTTCATGGACCCAAGAATGGGATAAAGAGTGTTCAGGTGTATCCCGAACACCCCCGTATTTCCTACATGGGGGCAGAAGCCGACGACTGGCCAACTCTCAAGACTAACATATTAAACAGCCGTGCAGGAATAAAAATTTACACATAAAAAGCACATACATATTAGTGACTCTGTTTCGCCTTACAAGGGATAACATAACTGCTTTCAGGAAAAAATAATGTCTTTTGCACATTGCTCGGCCACGAGGCGGGGCCCTTTTAGGACACCGTCATAATACAATTTGGGCTTGCGGTGCTCCTTCCCCTCTGGCGGCCCCTCGGTCATCAGCTTCTCAGCATCAAGCTTCCCCCAATGCACTTTCGCATAGGCGAACGCCATTCGAGCCCCTTCCATGCAAACCGACCGCTTGATGATGTCCAGCCGAGGACAGGCACCCACAATCCGCTTTTCACGAGCCCAAAGAAATTGCTCGTTATGGGCTCGGCGGGCCATAGCCGGATAACCAAATCCTTCATGGCTAGTTTGGTCGCCTGATGTAGTTCGACCAGCTATTTCAGATGGTCGACAAACAGCACCGGATAATTCGGTGCCAAATACTGTGACCAGAAGAGCTTCTCCACAGTGTCCTTCTTCTCAGCTCGGCAGAATTGGGCAGCATCAGATATGATGCACGGCAGATCCGCAAATGCCCCTGAAAAACAAATTCGGATTCAATGGGTCACCGTGAATCTCCCCTGCAAAGGCGCAAGGTGCTTTGAACAAAAAAAAACTTACCAGCCGCAATCTTTCGCACCTCCTGATTATCCTTCAGAGCAGCATGGGCTTCCTCCCGAGCATTATTTGCGGACTCGAGAGCTTAGGCAATTTCAGATTCTTTCAATGATAGACTCTGCTCCAAACTCTCGCTTTTCTTTACAGCTTCCTGAAGCTCTCGCTCAGCTTCCACGACCCTCGCCTCGTGCTTTTCACGGAGAGCCTGCTCTGCGGCTGCCTTCTTTTCGGCCAAGGCAACATCCCTCTTGAGCGCCTCAATTTTGGCATCTGCCCCTGGAGTGCGCGATATATATGCTCTAAGATAGACACAACTACTTACTTGTGCTAAAACTTACTAAAGGTTTCAAAACATACCTTGTTTATCCTCCAGCTGTTTCTTCACTCGGCCGAGTTCCTCCTCGACCCGCTCCAGAGTCTGCTTGAGTCTGGACACCTCCGCAGTATGAGAGGTGGCAGTCGTCGCAGACGCCTGATTCATAATTGAATAAATCTATGTCATTAGCTGAGTCTCCTGTGGACAGAGCTTCGATCCCCTGTCCGGTTCCTGTCCTCTCCGAACAGTGCATCAGGGGCTGCTATCTATACTATGACAATCTCCTAACAAACATACCTCCAAGCCTTTTATAAGGCTGATGCAGGATTCATTCAGTCCGCTCTCAGCGGCCTGAATCTTTTCTATCACCACGCCCATAAGGGCACGGCGTACATCAATGATGGACACACTCTCCAGTGTTGTCAATAGGTTGCCCGACAACTTCGGTTGGACGGAGGTCACAGGTGGAGCAGGATCGCCCCCTCCAGTCAAGAGGGGCTACCTGCCTGACCTTGGAGCCTTAAGGGTCTCCGGGACTGTGTCCGGCTGTGGGCCGAATTCACGATTGCCCCCGCCGTCGACGTTCATGGGAATCACCACTCCCGCGTGTCTGGCCCTAGAGGTACGCCCTCCCTGGCTCAGGTCCTTCTGGGACGACACCTCGGTGTCACAACCAGGCTTTGGGGAAGGGGCCTTGGGAGCTGTCTTGCTCTCCAAGGCATCAGAGCTCAAGGAGTCCTCCGACGAGGCCTGTTGGGCAGGAGATCTTGACGTACTATAAAAAGCACGGTGCAAATCAAAATACTACACTTTAGTAAAGAATTGGGATGCGTGAATGTGTTTGGATTTCATGCACTTACGAGTTTACCAGGGGCTGGGCCCTGGGATCCCATTCCGGGCTGCTATCGGTAGCCGTGGTGGATGCCTCGGGGATGGATGTTCTTCCCCTCTTAGGCGAATCTGCCTCTAAGGATGAAGAGGCCGTCCTTTTCTTCCCCCCCCCCCTCATAGGGGACTTGGGCTCTTCTTCCTCCTCATCCTCTCCCTCCTCCTCGTCCTCTTCCTCCTCCTCGCTGGAGGAGGGATGGTCACTAGAATCTTTGGACTTCGTGTCCGAAGCACCACGACGACGGAGACCGCCCCTGGTCTCCTTGGCCTTTTTGTCGGCATCCTTCTTCGGCGCCTTGTAAGGCGCTGGTGTCAGTGTAAAAAACGGCGGATCTCATGTAGGGGGTCCCGAACTGTGCTTCTAAGACTAATGGTAACAGGAGGTTGGGGACACGATGTTTACCCAGGTTCAGGCCCTCTCGATGGAGGTAAAACCCTACTTCCTGCTTGATTGATCTTGAAGATATGAGTATTACAAGAGTTGATCTACCACGAGATCAGAGAGGCTAAACCCTAGAAGCTAGCCTATGGTATGATTGTTGTTGTGTCCTACGGACTAAACCCTCCGGTTTATATAGACACCGGAGAGAGGTACGGTTACACAGAGTCGGTTTACAGAGGAGGAGATCTACATCCGAATCACCAAGCTTGCCTTCCACGCCAAGGAGAGTCTCATCCGGACACGGGACAAAGTCTTCTGTCTTGTATCTACATAGTCCAACAGTCCGACCAAAGTATATAGTCCGGCTATCTGGATACCCCCTTATCCAGGACTCCCTCAGTAGCCCCTGAACCAGGCTTCAATTGTGAGGCTGGTTCCATCTTCGAATACTTCAAGATAAATTTCGAACACAAGGACCGTGTCCGGCTCTGTAAGATAAATACCACTTTAGAGAGAATAATAATCCATGAATCTAATATGCTGACAATTCTTTGAAAAGTGACATCACCCCACAGTCCGGTTTTTATCTGAACCGTTTTTTACAACCTTCTTCCATACATATCGCGAGGCGGTTTCTTTGGCACGTCTTGTCAAAGCAGAGATCGTGTCCCCTTAATGCGGGATCCTCTTCAATACAGGCGTGGGTAACCCAACCATACCATCAATTACGGTAAGTGGGGAACGAGCAAGCTTTGTTAGGCAAGCAGGGAGGCGTAAAGTTTCATCGCCTCGATAAAAAGGGGGAAAAGCCTCCTCCCTTCTACCCGCGCCTCCTTCTACTTCCGCTCGCCCCTATCCTTCCGCCCAAGCCCTAGCGCCCAAGCATTCATCCTCCCCACCAAAAAGGGTCCTCCGAAAATGTCCGGATCCGGAGCAGGAGGAAAGTGGATGGCCTCCTCCGTCCAGGAGAAGGATGTTAAAAAGCTGCGGGCGGCCGGATATTTGTCCAAGAAAATCGGCCACCGTCTTCCAACGGCGGGACAGATCGTCCCTACTCCGGAGCCCCATGAGAGAGTCGTTTTCCTCCCCCATTTCATCCGGGGGCTCGGGTTCCCCCTCCACCCTTTTGTTCGCGGCATCATGTATTACTACGGGATTGATTTTCACGATCTATCCCCCAATTCCTTCCTCAACATCTCGATGTTTATCGTCGTGTGCGAGGCCTTTCTCCGCGTCTCGCCGCACTTTGGGCTATGGCTCAAGATCTTCAACGTGAAGCCCAAAGTGGTTTATGGCGAACATGCCGAGTGCGGAGGTGCGATGGTGAGCAGGATGCCCAAGGTTGTATGGCCGACGGGTACTTTCAATGAATCCGTCAACGAGTGGCAGCAACAGTGGTTCTATATCACCAAGTCGCGTGGCAAAAAGTGGACCGCTGCTCCTCAGTAGCCCCTGAACCAGGCTTCAATTGTGAGGCTGGTTCCATCTTCGAATACTTCAAGATAAATTTCGAACACAAGGACCGTGTCCGGCTCTGTAAGATAAATACCACTTTAGAGAGAATAATAATCCATGAATCTAATATGCTGACAATTCTTTGAAAAGTGACATCACCCCACAGTCCGGTTTTTATCTGAACCGTTTTTTACAACCTTCTTCCATACGTATCGCGAGGCGGTTTCTTTGGCACGTCTTGTCAAAGCAGAGATCGTGTCCCCTTAATGCGGGATCCTCTTCAATACAGGCATGGGTAACCCAACCATACCATCAATTACGGTAAGTGGGGAACGAGCAAGCTTTGTTAGGCAAGCAGGGAGGCGTAAAGTTTCATCGCCTCGATAAAAAGGGGGAAAAGCCTCCTCCCTTCTACCCGCGCCTCCTTCTACTTCCGCTCGCCCCTATCCTTCCGCCCAAGCCCTAGCGCCCAAGCATTCATCCTCCCCATCAAAAAGGGTCCTCCGAAAATGTCCGAATCCGGAGCAGGAGGCAAGTGGATGGCCTCCTCCGTCCAGGAGAAGGATGTTAAAAAGCTGCGGGCGGCCGGATATTTGGCCAAGAAAATCGGCCACCGTCTTCCAACGGCGGGACAGATCGTCCCTACTCCGGAGCCCCGTGAGAGAGTCGTTTTCCTCCCCCATTTCATCCGCGGGCTCGGGTTCCCCCTCCACCCTTTTGTTCGCGGCATCATGTATTACTACGGGATTGATTTTCACGATCTATCCCCCAATTCCTTCCTCAACATCTCGATGTTTATCGTCGTGTGCGAGGCCTTTCTCCGCGTCTCGCTGCACTTCGGGCTATGGCTCAAGATCTTCAACGTGAAGCCCAAAGTGGTTTATGGCGAGCATGCCGAGTGCGGAGGTGCGATGGTGAGCAGGATGCCCAAGGTTGTATGGCCGACGGGAACTTTCAATGAATCCGTCAACGAGTGGCAGCAACAGTGGTTCTATATCACCAAGTCGCGTGGCAAAAAGTGGACCGCTACTCCTCAGTAGCCCCTGAACCAGGCTTCAATTGTGAGGCTGGTTCCATCTTCGAATACTTCAAGATAAATTTCGAACACAAGGACCGTGTCCGGCGCTGTAAGATAAATACCACTTTAGAGAGAATAATAATCCATGAATCTAATATGCTGACAATTCTTTGAAAAGTGACATCACCCAACAGTCCGGTTTTTATCTGAACCGTTTTTTACAACCTTCTTCCATACGTATCGCGAGGCGGTTTCTTTGGCACGTCTTGTCAAAGCAGAGATCGTGTCCCCTTAATGTGGGATCCTCTTCAATACAGGTGTGGGTAACCCAACCATACCATCAATTACAGTAAGTGGGGAACGAGCAAGCTTTGTTAGGCAAGCAGGGAGGCGTAAAGTTTCATCGCCTCGATAAAAAGGGGGAAAAGCCTCCTCCCTTCTACCCGCGCCTCCTTCTACTTCCGCTCGCCCCTATCCTTCTGCCCAAGCCCTAGCGCCCAAGCATTCATCCTCCCCACCAAAAAGGGTCCTCCGAAAATGTCCGGATCCGGAGCAGGAGGCAAGTGGATGGCCTCCTCCGTCCAGGAGAAGGATGTTAAAAAGCTGCGGGCGGCCGGATATTTGGCCAAGAAAATCGGCCACCGTCTTCCAACGCCGGGACAGATCGTCCCTACTCCGGAGCCCCATGAGAGAGTCGTTTTCCTCCCCCATTTCATCCGCGGGCTCGGGTTCCCCCTCCACCCTTTTGTTCGCGGCATCATGTATTACTACGGGATTGATTTTCACGATCTATCCCCCAATTCCTTCCTCAACATCTCAATGTTTATCATCGTGTGCGAGGCCTTTCTCCGCGTCTCGCCGCACTTCGGGCTATGGCTCAAGATCTTCAATGTGAAGCCCAAAGTGGTTTATGGCGAACATGTCGAGTGCGGAGGTGCGATGGTGAGCAGGATGCCCAAGGTTGTATGGCCGACGGGTACTTTCAATGAATCCGTCAACGAGTGGCAGCAACAGTGGTTCTATATCACCAAGTCGCGTGGCAAAAAGTGGACCGCTGCTCCTCAGTAGCCCCTGAACCAGGCTTCAATTGTGAGGCTGGTTCCATCTTCGAATACTTCAAGATAAATTTCGAACACAAGGACCGTGTCCGGCTCTGTAAGATAAATACCACTTTAGAGAGAATAATAATCCATGAATCTAATATGCTGACAATTCTTTGAAAAGTGACATCACCCCATAGTCCGGTTTTTATCTGAACCTTTTTTTACAACCTTCTTCCATACGTATCACGAGGCGGTTTCTTTGGCACGTCTTGTCAAAGTAGAGATCGTGTCCCCTTAATGCGGGATCCTCTTCAATACAGGCGTGGGTAACCCAACCATACCATCAATTACGGTAAGTGGAGAACGAGCAAGCTTTGTTAGGCAAGCAGGGAGGCGTGAGGTTTCATCGCCTCGATAAAAAGGGGGAAAAGCCTCCTCCCTTCTACCCGCGCCTCCTTCTACTTCCGCTTGCCCCTATCCTTCCGCCCAAGCCCTAGCGCCCAAGCATTCATCCTCCCCACCAAAAAGGGTCCTCCGAAAATGTCCGGATCCGGAGCAGGAGGCAAGTGGATGGCCTCCTCCGTCCAGGAGAAGGATGTTAAAAAGCTGCGGGCGGCCGGATATTTGGCCAAGAAAATCGGCCACCGTCTTCCAACGGCGGGACAGATCGTCCCTACTCCGGAGCCCCATGAGAGAGTCGTTTTCCTCCCCCATTTCATCCGCGGGCTCGGGTTCCCCCTCCACCCTTTTGTTCGCGGCATCATGTATTACTACGGGATTGATTTTCATGATCTATCCCCCAATTCCTTCCTCAACATCTCGATGTTTATCGTCGTGTGCGAGGCCTTTCTCCGCGTCTCGCCGCACTTCGGGCTATGGCTCAAGATCTTCAACGTGAAGCCCAAAGTGGTTTATGGCGAACATGCCGAGTGCGGAGGTGCGATGGTGAGCAGGATGCCCAAGGTTGTATGGCCGACGGGTACTTTCAATGAATCCGTCAACGAGTGGCAGCAACAGTGGTTCTATATCACCAAGTCGCGTGGCAAAAAGTGGACCGCTGCTCCTGAGTTTCGATCTGGAGCCCCTTTGCGACTCACATCCTGGCCCAAGAAGGGCGTGAACTGGTCGTCGTCCGACAAACTATCAGTGATCCAGGCGCGCGTCAAAGGTATGGAGGATAAGGCCGTCAGGCTTGTTGACGTGGTCCAGGTGATGCTGGTCCGCCTGATCCTTCCTTGTCAGCATAGAGGTTGTGACTTGTGGGAGTACGACCCGGCCGAGCACCGGACCCTACGGGAGCTTTTCGGATCCTCGCACAAGGACATCTGGAAGGTGCTCTTTAAGTCCGGCAAACCATGGCTGGACTCGGCCGCAGACCGCGGGCACCAATTGTCCCACCCCGCCAGCCGGGTAAGTCACCATCATATCTTGGCTATTCGCATGTTTCATTGATATGTCCCGGAGGAGATGTTTTTTTCACGTGTCTTTCCACGGTTAATTTTAGGAATGGACGAAGGTGGCGGAGCGGATTCATTGTCCGGCCCCGCTGCTGGAAGAGCCGGCGGGACCTCTTCTAACGAAGATGCTGGTCCCACCGCCTTACAAGGCGCTGAAGAAGGAGGCCACAAAAAAGGCCAAGGAGACCAGGAGCGGTCTCCGTCGTCATGGCACTTTGGACACGAAGTCCGAGGACTCCAGTGACCCTCCCTCCTCCGGAGAGAACGAGGAGGAGGAAGAGGATGAAGAGGAAGAGGATGGGGAGGAAGAAGAGCCCGAGTCCCCTACGAGGGGGGGAGAAAAGGGAAGCCGAGGTGTCGTCCAAAAGGGACCTGAGCCAGGGGGGCGTACCTTGGAGGCCGGACGTGCGGGAGCGGCGGTTCCCAAGAATGTCGACGGTGGGGGCAATCATGAATCCAGCCCGCAGCCGGACATAGTCCCGGAGGCCCTTAAGGCTCTGAGATCAGGCAGGCAGGCCCTCTTAATTGGAGGGTGCGATCCTTCTCCGCTTGCGGCCTTCGTCCAACCGAAGGCGTCAGGCGGCCTATCGACAACACTGGAGAGTGCGTCCATTATTGATGAACACCGCGCCCTTATGGGCATGGTGATAGAAAAGATTCAGGCCACCGAGAGCGGACTGAATAAATCCCGCGTCAGCCTTATAAAAGGCTTGGAGGTATGTATAGAAGACTATCATAGTATAGATAGTAGCCCCTGATACTCTGTCCCGAGAGGACAGGAACCAGACAGGGGATCAACTTCCCATCCACAGGAGACCTAGCTAATGACGTATATATTTTATGAATCAGATGTCTGCGGCGACTGCCTCCTCTCATGCTGCGGAAGTGTCCGGACTCAAGCAGATTCTGGTGCGGGCTGAAGAGGATCTCGGCCGAGTGAAGAAGCGGGTGGAGGACCAACAAGGTATGTTCTGAAACTGTAAGTAAGTTTTAGCACAAGTAAGTAGTTGTGACTATCTTAGAGTATATATATCATGCACTCCATGGGCAAATGCCGAAATTGAGGCACTCAAGAAGGCTGTTGCCTTGGCCGAAAAGAAAGCAGCCACTGAGCAGGCTCTCCGTGAGATACGCGAGGCGAGGGTCGTGGAAGCTGAACGAGAGCTTCAGGAGGCCGTAGGGAGAAGCGAAAGTTTGGAGCAGAGTCTATCATTGAAAGAATCCGAACTTGCCCAAGTTGTCCGGACCGCGAATGAGGTTCGGGAGAAAGCCCAGACGGCGCTGAAGGATATTCAGGAGGCGCGGAAGATTGCGGCCGGTAGGGGTTTTATATTTTTTTTCAAAGCGCCTTACGCTTTCGCGGGGAAGATTCATGGTGACCCATTGAATCCTAATTTTATCAGGGGCATTTGCGGATTTACCGCGTAGCATATCTGATGCTGCACTATTCTTCCAAGCCGAGAAGAAGGAAACTGCGGAAAGGCTCTTCTGGTCACAGTATTTGGCGCTGAATTATCCGGTGCCATTTGTCGACCAGCTCAAACAGCTGGTCGAACTACATCAGGCGGCCGAACTAGCCATGAAGGATTTGGTTATCCGGTTGTGGCCCGCTGAGCCCATACCGAGCAGTTTCTTTGGGCTCGTGAAGCGGATTGTGAGGGCTTGCCCTCGGCTTGACGTCATCAAGCGGTCGGTTTGCATAGAAGGGACACGAATGGCCTTTGCTCGTGCGAAAGTGCACTGGGGAAGCTTGATGCTGAGAAGCTGATGACTGAGGGTCCGCCGGAAGGGAAGGAGCACCGCAAGCCCGAACTATATTATGATGGTGTCCTGAAAGGCGCCCGCCTCGTGGCCGAGGAATGTACGGAAGACATTATTTTTCCCTCAAAGCAGATGTGCTATCCTTTGTAAGGCAAAACAGAGTCACTTATATGTAGGTATCTGCTATGTGTAAATTCTATTCCAGCACGGCCGTTTTGATAGGTTAGTGTAAGTGCATCTAGTGCCACCCCTAGTTGGTTTTGGAGTATTGATGACAAAGTTGGTTGAGGGACTAAGGCGTTTGTGAGAATTGCAGGATAATGCAGGTAGTGTCCCTCATTGATTCAGTTTACCTACCGGAGATGACCCCTAAAAATGTATGAAGACATTGATGACAATGGTGGTAATGTGAAGATATTCATATTGAAGACTATGACACGAGAAGACATTGAGTGAAGACTATGGAGCGCGAAGACTGTGTTGTTTCGCTGTTTCCTTTTCTTCATTGTTGAGTCATAGGAACCACCGTACTGTTAAGTGGGGTCCAAGTGAACTAAGTCAGAATGACTGAAGTGATGCTCAACCCAAATCCTATGTCTTCGAGCGAAGACAATGTGAGCAATCTTATCCAGAGCTGGATGAGTCAGCTTTGCTTGTAGCCCAAGTAAAGTTGCCGTGTGTGTTTGAAATCTGACCGTTGGAACACGTGTCAGTTCGTTAGTGACCCAGGGTCATTTCGAACATATCAGGTCGGGTTGCCCAGTGGCTATAAATAGCCCACCCCCTACACCATATATTAGTGGTTGCTCAGAGTAATTCTACGGCTTTTGTCGTTTTGAGAGCAACCCACCTTGAAGCCTTTGAGAGAGAAATCCTTGCGAGGACCAAGCCCAAACACCCAGAGCCAAAGAGTGTTAGGCATCACTGAAGTCTTTCTGTTTGTGTGACCCCTGAAGACTTATTACACTTGAGGACTGTGTATCCTCCAGCCGGTTAGGCGTCGCGTTCTGAGCATCCAAGAGTCATTGTGGATTGCCGGTGAACGAAGTCTGTGAATGTTTGGAAGTCTACCTTGAAGACTTACCAGAGTGATTGGGCGAGGACAAGGTGTCCTTAGCTCAAGGGGAATAAGGTGAAGATGTGGTCTTCTGAGTTGAATCTCAGCCTCCCTAACCAGACGTACAGTTGTCACAGCAACTGGAACTGGTCCAACAATTCTTGTGTCTTCAACAAGTGACTGGTTCTATCTTCTCCCTTCCTTTACTTAAGTTTGTCTTTGTGAAGTCATTGCCTATCTGTGTATCTGTTTGACTTCATCGCTTGACTACTACTGTTGATTGGCTTCATACTATCTTCCATCCTGATCCTTACTACTTAGCTACCATTAGTCCTGTACTTTCACAACATTGCATACTTGACTATGGTTTGCTTATGGTAGTTTATCTTCCGCTGCATATCAACTAGGTCATTTCTATTGTTTGTCTTCGAAACTTTCAAGTTTTGAAGACTTTCATAAAAATCGCCTATTCACCCCCCCCCCCTCTAGTCGATACTAGCACTTTCAATTGGTATTAGAGCAAGGTACTCCCTTGTTCTGTGTGATTCGGTTTAACCACCTAGAGTTTCAGCTATGTCGACTGCAGGGATAATCAAAGTCTCCGTTGCTTGCCCCGTGTTCGATAGAACTGAATATCCGTACTGGAAGAATAAGATGTGCATGTATCTTGAAGCCATTGATGTCGACCTCTGGTATGTCGTCAAGAATGGCATTCCCAAAACTGGTGAAGGTGTCACCCCCACTGATGTCAAGAAGTTCATTCAACTGGACTCTACTGCAAAGAACATCATCTATGGTCATCTGACCAAAGGACAGTATGGCCGTGTGAGTGCTCTGGAAACGTCGAAGCTAGTCTGGGACTGGCTATCCAAGGTCAACGAAGGCGTCTCCACCCAGAGAGATCAAAGGATCAGTGTTCTTCGCAACCTCTTCAACCACTTCAAGAGAAACTATAATGAAAATGTCCAGCTCACGTTTGATCGTCTGACTGACATCAGAAATGAACTTCAAGCTCTTGGCGCCACTGAGATCACCAAGCATGAAATCGTCAAGACACTACTGAGATCACTTGATAGCTCCTTTGACACCCTTGCCCTCATGATACAAGAACGTCCTGACTTCAAGACACTCGATCCGTATGATATACTTGAGACGCTCAACACACATGAGTTCCAGCTTTCTGAGAAAAGAGAAATCTATGGTCCCAATTATGGCCGAACTTGCGCCTTGAAGGCAAAAGTGGTTTCCTCATCTGAAGAAGAATCTGACTGCGGTTCTGATGATCCTAAAGACATTGGAAAGGAACTTGCCATGCTTGTGAAGAAGTTTCAGAGGTTCACTAAGAAGAAGGGCTTCAGAGAGTCTTCACGATCTAGCTCCAAGAATGATGAAGTTTCCACCCATGACCACAAGAAGAGAACCTGCCACAAGTGCAAGAAACCTGGTCACTACATATCTGAGTGTCCACAGTGGGACAATGAGAAGACAAAGAAGAAGAGCAAGGAATATGATTCGGATGACAAGAAGAAGAAGAAATCATCAAAGTCTTCCTCTAAGTCTTCTTCCAAGTCTTCATCACACAAGAAGAGCTCATCTGGCAAGGCTCGTGCCTTTATTGGCAAGGAAATGGATTCAGGGGAGGAGTCCGCTTCTGAGGAGGCGGAGGTGGAGTCTGGAGAGGAGTCCGACCCTGGCATTGCAAGTCTGGCTCTAGCCACAGCCTATGTTGCCAAGTCCATCTTCAACACTGAAGACAATAACTTCCACACCAACGCTGAAGCTGATGACATGGACGATCCTACTCCCACCTACTGCTTCATGGCATGTGGTGCCAAGGGCATGTCACCAAAAGCTTCAGAAAGGATTATTGGCAGCGGATGCACTAATCATATGACTGGTGATCGAAGTCTTCTCATGGACTCAACCTTACGTCCATCCAACAAGAGTCAAATCACATTTGCTGACACTGGTAAAAGCAAGGTCTTGGGTCTAGGTAGAGTTGCAATCTCTAAGGATCAACACATGTATAAAGTGATGCTTGTTGAATCCCTTGGGTTCAACTTAATGTCTGTCTCAATGCTTTGTGACTTGAACATGATTGTGCTATTTGGAAAATATCATTGCCTTGTACTAATGGAATCTGACAAGTCTCTAGTCTTTGAAGTATATAGGAAAGATGATCTATACATGGTAGATTTCTCAGCAGGTCCATAGCTTGTCGTATGTCTTCTCACAAAAGCTTTAGAATGCTGGCTCTAGCATCGAAGACTGGGGCATGCTGGCATGAGGAACTTACACACACTCGTGAAGAAGAAGCATGTCATTGGCATCGAGGATGTCAAGTTCAAGAAAGATCATTTGTGTGGTTCCTGTGAAGCAGGGAAGATGACTAGGGTGAAGCACCCCTCGAAGACAATCATGACAAACATCTCAACCCTTCGAGCTGTTACACATGGACTTATTTGGACCTACTCACTACTCCACCCTAACAACAACTGCTTGTTTGTATGGCTTCGTCATTGTTGACGACTACTCAAGATACACATGGGTGCATATAATTCTCTACAAGACTGAAGTACAAGATGTCTTCAGACGATTCGCCAATCGAGTAATGAACAATTATGGCGTCAAGATCAAGCATATCAGAAGTGACAATGGCACTGAATTCAAGAACACCGGTCTTGATCTTTATCTGGATACAATGGGAATCACTCATGAGTTCTCTGCTCCATACACACCTCAGCAAATGGCATCGTTGAGCGCAAGAACAGAACTCTAATTGAGATGGCTCGAACAATGCTCGATGAGTACAAGACACCAAGAAAGTTCTGGCCTGAAGCTATCGATACAGCCTATCACATTATCAACCGTGTCTACATCCACAAGCTTCTGGGCAAAACATCCTATGAGCTCCTTACTGGCAAGAAGCCAAATGTCAGCTACTTCAGGGTCTTTGGTGCTAGATGCTGGATCAAGGATCCCCATCACAAGTCGAAAGTTTGCACCTAAGGCTCACGAAGGCTTCATGCTTGGCTATGGAAAGGACTCGCACTCCTACAGAGTCTTCAACCTCTATATCTACAAGATCGTTGAAACTGTGGATTTGAGATTTGATGAAACCAATGGTTCACAAAGAGAACTCCTGCCGAGTACACTCGATGAAGCTCCTCCAAGCGAATCTATCAAGCTGATGGGAACTGGTGAAATCATGCCCTCTGAAGCACAGCCTGAAGAGGAACTTATCATTTCTGCACCTAACCAACCTGAAGACAATGCTCAGACCAAAGATAATCCTCCCAATGATGACAATGATCAGCAAGAGCAAAATCTTCGTCCTGTTCATCCTCGTGTTGCAAATGAAGTGCAAATTGAGAAGATAATTGACAGCATCAATGCACCTGGTCCACTGACTCGCTCAAGAGCAACACAGTTAGCAAACTTCTGTGGGCACTTTTCATTTGTGTCAATATCGGAACCCAAGAAAGTTGCTGAAGCCTTTATGGAACCTGAATGGATTCAAGCTATGCAAGAAGAACTTCAACAGTTCAAGCTGAACAATGTTTGGGAACTGGTCAAGCGACCTGACCCTCGCAAGCATAACATTATTGGAACAAAATGGATATATCGAAACAAGCAAGATGAGCATGGTCAAGTCATCAGAAACAAAGCACGCCTTGTGGCTCAAGGATATACTCAAGTAGAAGGAATCGACTTCGATGAAACATTTGCTCCTGTGGCTAGGCTTGAAGCTATTCGCATACTGCTAGCCTACGCTAATCATCACAACATCTTGCTATACCAAATGGATGTGAAGAGTGCATTTCTCAATGGCAAGATTGAAGAAGAAGTATATGTCGCTCAACCTCCTGGCTTTGAAGATCCAAAACATCCTGATATGGTGTACAAGCTAAACAAAGCACTGTATGGCCTCAAACAAGCTCCTCGTGCATGGTATGATACGATCAAAGACTTCCTGAAGAGCAAAGGCTTCAAACCTGGATCCCTCGATCCCACACTCTTCACGAAGACATATGATGGTGAACTGTTTGTGTGCCAAATCTATGTGGATGACATAATCTTCGGCTGCACCAACCAGAAGTATACTGATGAGTTTGGATACATGATGCAAGAGCAATATCAGATGTCCATGATGGGTGAGCTGAAGTTCTTCCTTGGTCTTCAAATTCGTCAGCAAAGCAATGGCATCTTCATATCTCAAGAAAAATATCTCAAAGATTGTCTGAAGAAGTTTGGAATGGAAGACTGCAAAGGCTACACGACGCCAATGCCAGCCAAACACCATCTTGGTCCCGACGACAATGGTAAAGAGTTCGATCAAAAGGTATACCGCTCCATGATTGGTTCTTTACTTTATCTATGTGCATCTAGGCCAGATATTATGCTTAGTGTTTGCATGTGTGCTCGATTCCAAGCGGCACCAAAGGAATCGCATCACTTAGCTGTGAAGCGAATTCTTCGATATTTGGCTTACACCCCAACACTCGGATTATGGTATCCCAAGGGCTCAAAATTTGATCTGGTTGGATTCTCGGATGCTGATTATGCTGGTGACAAGGTGGATCGCAAGTCTACATCAGGCACATGTCACTTTCTGGGTCGATCACTTGTCTGTTGGTCTTCAAAGAAGCAGAACTGTGTATCACTCTCAACTGCTGAATCTGAATACATTGCTGCTGGATCTTGTTGTGCTCAGCTTCTCTGGATGAAGCAAACTCTCAAGGACTATGGCATCAATCTGAAACAAGTACCTCTCTTCTGCGACAACGAAAGTGCCATCAAGATAGCCAACAATCCAGTTCAGCACTCGAAGACAAAGCACATTGAAATTCGTCATCACTTTCTCAGAGATCATGTCATGAAGAAAGATATCGACATCATTCATGTCAACACTGAAGAGCAACTGGCAGATATCTTCACAAAGCCCTTGGATGAGAAAAGGTTTTGCAAGTTACGGTGTGAGCTAAATATCTTGGAATCCTCTAATGTCCTGTGATCAGGCACACATCCTAACACTTATGCATGTTGATGACTTAGATGTGCAACACACGAAGTACTGTATATCTTCAATCAATGAAGACTTACATTCTGAGTGTGAATACATTAACATGGAATTTTACTTCGGAGCGCCACGATACTTGTGCGCCGTGTCTGGGTCTAATACTTCCTATACGGTGGGTAACGCCACCACCAAATTTCTCTGTTTGAAGTGTTTCACTCATGGCGTTATTTTTGCAATGACTTCGCATTGGTTTTGTCTTCAGTTTCAATTTATCTTCATGATTTCCTTCACTATGATGATTTGATTGCTTTCTGAAATATATATATATATATATATACTAGTGTTCTGTCCTCTACAGCATTCACTTATAGCTATGTCTTCAAGTTGAATCTTTTGAACTAAGTGAATGTGATCGGACCCTAACCTCTCTATGCTTTCAATCTCAAACTCTATCTGTCCAAATCATATGCATTCTATTGAAACTGTCGAATGTCTTCTCTGTGTCCTAGTCAGCAGAAGGCACAGAGACAAAACATTAACTCTGTTTTAAATAACTCATCTTTATTGTTGAAATCCGGAGAAGCCGGAACAACCATCCGACATGCCTGGCAGGCGTGGGAACGTGGGACAACTCTGAGTGTGTTGCATGCTTGCCACGTGCCACTCAGATGTGAACCGCCAGGGGCACCAGCATAATTGCGCTGTGCCGCACACCTACTTATAAATACTTGTCCGCTGCGCTAAATAAATCCTTCTGCCACCTCTCCACCTTGTCAAAACCCTAGCGCCACCGCTATCTCTCGACGACACTGGCGAAGAAGCGCTTAGCTGCCGCGACTTCTCCAACGCCATCCTCACACCAGCCGCGGACATCGTCCTCTCCGTCGTCGCCGTAGGTGTCCTCCATCTCCAAGTTAGGGCACGGTGGACTGAACTGCTCGGTCTCCTATTCATCCCATCTAGCAGTTCTTCGTGCGGTAATTATAACTCTATTTTTACCACCTTTTTGATCTTCAAGATTTCATCCTATTTTCTGAAAGTGGTTTCTGCCTACACTATGTTAGATATATTCTGTCTGCATCTCGTACTGCCTAGTCTATTCACTTAGATTTCCTATCTAGTTTGATTCCTCACTTGTACTTATTCATGGATTGGTACAAATCTGGAACCAACTCACCTCATATAAGTGAATGTCTTCGCATCATGAGGTCAATGTCTTCAAATTGATTTATCTTCAAAATCTTCTGAGAATGCATATGACCTCTTCCCCTTCCCTCGCATCTCTAATGCTGTCACAGGTACATGTCCGTGGGAGAATCCCTTGGTTCTCATAGTCTGCATTCATTTGCAGAATACTTACAGCATCACATTAATTCTCCTGAAGCCAGTTCCTGCTTGACCAGCAAGCGTAAGTCTCTGAAGCTTTTGAACGTATTGAAGCCATTCAGTTTGAAGTTCATGGCTGCAGAGAAATCAGTAAGGAAGGGTGGAAGACGGCGTCGAGGGGGTACATCAAAAGATCTGCCTGATGATCTAGCAGAGCTCTACAGGACAGATCCTGAAGAGAATTATCATCAGCGCAAGACACGAATCCAATGGATTCGATGCTATTGGGCTGAACAATGGTTCAAATACAAGTTTGTGACCCAGGAATATGCTGAGAAGAATGCTATCAAAAGTCCTTGGGGTGATATTCTCTATCGAGGCCTTCAACCCAAGAACAAAGTTGAAGCTATTGCACAAGAATTCTATCCTTGCATGGTCCTGGACCTCAGCCTGAGAATGCCAATCCCACATCATTACTCTGGTGTCGTGATGATGCTCTCTTCAAATGCAACTTCCAGCATGCAAAGGCTTCGGTCAAGGAAAACAAGAAGTCATTGGGATTAGACTTCAACCCTGGTCCCTCTGCTCCCCGTGTTGACGGCTCACGTGATGCGGAACCAAATGTCATTGGCCCCTTCTCCAACCTTGATGGCCTCATCACTTACATCTTGGTCCATGGTGCCAAAGTGGATCATTCTGATAATGATGCTGACACTGATGGAGCCCCAGCTCCTCCTCCAAGGCCGCAGAAGCCAAAGAAAATTAAGGCTTCAACATCAGCTGCACCTCCGAAAGCTTCTCGTGTGAAGCCTCTAGCCACTGCACCTCCTGAAGACAGTGTGCAATCTGAAGATCAGTCCCGAATATCCAAGAAGACGGAGAAGAAAAAGCAAATCGTCAGGCATACTGATCAAACCCTGACTCCTGCTGCTATTCTGCGTGAAGATCCCATTGATCTGTCTAGCGATGAAGATCTTGTAGATGATGCCCTTGAGCAATTGATCAAAAGCAAGGAAGAAGCAGAGATCTTCAACAACCTGCCTCTCTTCGATGTGGCAATCATCCATAACTTCATTGATGAGTGGTTTGATACACCAAACCTCAGCTTTGACGATCTGCAGCTTCCCATTGGCCTCAGCGTCTCCTTTAATGGCGCCATTGCTTCCGAGCTAGCTCTCGCTCAGTGCATCGTTGAGCTGAAGAACAAAATTGATTATGAGAAGGCTCAGTTCAAGAACCATGTAGCGAAGCTTAGTGTGCAAGATGTCAAAAACTTCAAGGTCATGCTGCATGAGCTCAAAGAAGCCTTTCTCAAGAAGCGCCAAGAAGCTCAAGGCTCTCGCGAGCGTATGAAGAATTTGGCTGACAAGTGTGTGCTTGCCTACAATGAGGCTGAGAAGCGCAAGTCTCTTGGCCGTCCTGGCATTGACCCTAGGATGGCTGCAAAGAAGAAGAAGCTCTCTACTGCCCAACCTACGCCTTCTAGTCAAGAAGCACCTCGCATTATCTTCCCAAGCAGCATGACAGGCTCGAAGCCAAAGGTCTCAACTACCACTTCTGAACAGAAAAAGACGAGGGCTGCCGAGGCTGAAGCCAGAAAGAGAAAGAATACTGAATCTTCTAATGCCGCTCCCTCCAAGAAGAAGCGCAAGACCAAGAAAAGTCGGGCTGCTCCCACAGAGCCCCTTGTCGTTGAACCCATCTCAGTGGTTTATCCTACATCTGCAACCCAAGAACTACGTATGACTGTTCATGAGCCTGCTTCCACAGAGGCTCCTGAAGCTGAAGAAAATCCAGCAGTTGATCCCATCAGTGCTGAAGACATTGGTCACCATGACAATGTAGAAGATGATGAAGTTCTTCCTCAAATTGAATACAATGTGGTATCATCGCCTGTTCTCACGAACAGTGAAATCATCAGCATTGGTCGTCCTCTGACTCCAATTGCTCAGGATGCATCATGGGCTAATCGCCCGCAACAACAAGACTTCCCCAGTACTCCCCAACAACAACAACAAGCCACACCATCTGTGCATGTTGAAGAGGAAGAGGACCTGCCTACTCCTTCTCCCAAGGCATCGCCTATCCTACAAAGGCTTCGCAAAGGACCAAGGCCTCAAGTCCCTCTTCCCAGCGTTCCAGAAGGAGAAGTGCATCATCAACCAGTTGCACGTCAAGTGTTTCTTGAAGCCACTCCAACTGAGAATGTCTCCGCGTCTGAAGCCCAAGCTGCTGAAGACAATCCGGCTGCATCAGCCGATGAAAGACAAGAAGACGTACGTGTCCCTACTCCCCCAGTTATTGAAGAAGTTGTTCCTGATGTGAATGTGCCAGTGCCCGACCCTCCAGCTCATCAAGTGGAGGTTGAAAATCCTGAAGCTGCCACTACCAACGCAAGTGAAGCCAATGATGTAATCATGGCTGAAGCTAATGTGGAGCTTGAACCAACCAGTGTGCCTGAAACCAATGAGGCAACTGCTCCCGAAGCACCTGCTGTGCAGCCTAAAGTCTCAGCTGCTGCCACTGCTCCTGTTCCGCCACCAAGGCCCTATATAATTGAGCAAGCATACAACCATGGCGAGCTAATCACAGTAAGATGGCCCGTTCTGGTCCCTCCGCCTAATGTCTCTGGTCCTCAGTTTGACTATCACATTGAGCATAGGCCTCAGGTCCAGAAGCCAAAGCCAAGACTACCAAGGTTTCCAGGTACTGCCACATCTGTCGGGTCCTTCAATGCAAATGGCTTCAAAAGCCACAACATATTCTTTGACAGCTCAAAGAACCCCTACACAAGGCCAAGAATATCATCAGATCGTTTCTGGAGTCATCAGCAGCGCAGCTATTACTCCTGTGTCCTGTATGATCAAGGGCGCATTTTCCCTCATATGCGCCTCGGCACTGAAGCCATCGCCGGACTGCCGTGCTTAGAAGAAGCACTTGACTGTTTTCGTGATGCCGGTCTACTCAGCTTCGTAACTAACAAAGAACATTGGAATGAAGAACTTTTTCTTCAATTCTATGCTACCCTCCACATTCGCGGCTACAACAGAGACATCAAGACATGGGTTCTCGAGTGGATGACTGGAAATGTTCATCATGAAGCCAAAGCTCTTGACATCATTGAGCTTACAGGCCTATCCACTCCCGGAGATCTCTATGAATCTGACTGCCAACTACACCGCAATGCACAGGAGAGCATCTTCCACAAGCCTGAACCCAATATGAGCCAGATGTTGAGCATGATGAAGCCTTTGCCATATGATGCTGAATATCCAACAGAGTTCTTTGTTGATGACCTTGAGTATCTGCCATGCACCATATATCACATCATCGAGCGGACTCTATGGCCTATCAAAGGACACTCATCAGCTGCTAAACTTGAAGGAGCCATGAAGACATTGGTCTTCTATATCCTCAATGGCATCAGCTTCAACTCTCAAGAATTCTTCATCAGGCAACTTGCTGCTTCTGGATCTGACCTTTTTGGTCTGAAGTTTTATGCTCCATGGGTCATGCGCCTCATCAAGCAACACTCTTCTGTCAACTATCAGCCCTCTGCTCGCAATCATCTGATCTTTCTACCAGAGGTTGAGATGTCAGTTGAAGCCATATACCCTGAGCCTGCCAAGGAGCCTCTTTGTCTTCAAAATGTTGATCACCAAAGCTTCACTCAGTCCATGGAAGGCACTCAAGCAGTAACATGTATCTACCCAATGGCTGGAAATACTCGTCTGCCTCATCGTGCACCTACTGAAGCCACTGAAAGCACCATTGCACAAAGGCCTCAGAAGCGCTCTCAGGTCCTCAATGACCGAGAACTTCTTGTGGCTCTGCATCAGAAACAGGATAAGCATCATTTCTGGCTCAAGCGTCAGATGCAAAGTCTCTTGGTGGATGTAAATCGCATTCGAAATCTTGCCACCAAGAATGCATTTGTTGCTCACGAAACTTGTCGGCGATCATGGAAGAGTTTGACCCTACTTAGTGCTGAAGCAGATCTTCAAGACGATGGCTTCACTGAAAGATTCAAGTTTGACTCCACTCCTCCACGGACTGCTGTCCTACGTCGAACTCCATCACTTGAAGACTCTGACTATTCTTCCTCTGCGGCAACTGTGAATTTCACTGCCTCCTACTACTGCATGCATCGACACTGCACCAAGTACGCCTGCACCGCCAAGCAACAACGACAACCCTGCTGCTTCTACTCCTCATGAGGACGAGTAGATGCTCTATGTCTTCAAACCTTTTTGGTCATTACTGACAAAAGGGGGAGAAGCGTATGAGTTGATAGTCTTCAAGCGGGTTCATACGGGCGGTTGCTTTATATTTTGCCTCGTGCTTACAACTCTTGTTTCTGAAACATTTGGATTTTTGAGTTGTAACACTTAAACTCGATGGTCGTCTGCTACTTATTTGCTTTACTCCGCTTGTGCGATGATAACTTCCGCACTTAGATCATTCTGCAGACGTCCATTTTTCATTATGCATGTCATTCTATTTGCTATATCATTTCATGCATGATGAATTATCTTCATAAGTTGAAGTGGATCTCCACAAGTACAACCTGCCATGTGCATTTGCATTCCAAAAGCAAATTACTTATATGCACATCTTCAGGGGGAGCCCTTGCTACTTATGAAGACAATACCCTATCCTTTACAATTTCACATACTTTATCCCCGTTGAAAACTTCAACCAGTTTGTCATCAATCACCAAAAAGGGGGAGATTGTAAGTGCATCTAGTGCCACCCCTAGATGGTTTTGGAGTATTGACGACAAAGTTGGTTGAGGGACTAATGCGTTTGTGAGAATTGCAGGATAACGCAGGTAGTGTCCCTCATTGATTCGGTTTACCTACTAGAGATGACCCCTAAAAATGTATGAAGACATTGATGACAAAGGTGGTAATGTGAAGATATTCATATTGAATACTATGACACGAGAAGACATTGAGTGAAGACTATGGAGCGCGAAGACTGTGTTGTTTCACTGTTTCCTTTTCTTCATTGTTGAGTCATAAGAACCACCGTACTGTTAAGTGGGGTCCAAGTGAACTATGTCAGAATGACTGAAGTGATGCTCAACCCAAATCCTATGTCTTCGAGCGAAGACAATGTGAGCAAATCTTATCTAGAGCTGGATGAGTCAGCTTTGCTTGTAGCCCAAGTAAAGTTGTCGTGTGTGTTTGAAATCTGACCGTTGGAACACGTGTCAGTTCCTTAGTGACCCAGGGTCATTTCAGACATATCAGGTCGGGTTGCCCAGTGGCTATAAATAGCCCACCCCCTACACCATAAATTGGTGGCTGCTCAGAGTAATTCTACGGCTTTTGTCGTTTTGAGAGCAACCCACCTCGAAGCCTTTGAGAGAGAAATCCTTGCGAGGACCAAGCCCAAACACCCAGAGCCAAAGAGTGTTAGGCATCACTGAAGTCTTTCTATTTGTGTGACCTGAAGACTTATTACACTTGAGGACTGTGTATCCTCCAGCCGGTTAGGCGTCGCGTTCTGAGCATCCAAGAGTCATTGTGGATTGCCGGTGAACGAAGTCTGTGAAGGTTTGGAAGTCTACCTTGAAGACTTACCAGAGTGATTGGGCGAGGACTAGGTGTCCTTAGCTCAAGGGGAATAAGGTGAAGACGCGGTCTTCTGAGTTGAATCTCAGCCTCCCTAACCAGACGTACAGTTGTCACAGCAACTGGAACTGGTCCAACAATTCTTGTGTCTTCAACAAGTGACTGGTTCTATCTTCTCCCTTCCTTTACTTAAGTTTGTCTTTGTGAAGTCATTGCCTATTTGTGTATCTGTTTGACTTCATCGCTTGACTACTACTGTTGATTGGCTTCATACTATCTTCCATCCTGATCCTTACTACTTAGCTGCCATTAGTCCTGTACTTTCACAACATTGCATACTTGACTATGGTTTGCTTATGGTAGTTTATCTTCCGCTGCATATCAACTAGGTCATTTCTATTGTTTGTCTTCGAAACTTTCAAGTTTCGAAGACTTTCATAAAAATCGCCTATTCACCCCCCCCCCTCTAGTCGGTACTAGCACTTTCAGTTAGTCTTGAGAGTTGGCTAGTCGTCGGCTTCTGCCACCACATAGGAACTATGGGGGTGTTCGGGATAAACCTGAACACTCTTTATCCCATTCTTGGGTCCATGAAGGAGGTGTTCAGCACAGCGAACGTGGCAATTGTACTATAGGGCTTTATTACTCTCACTTAGCCATAGAAATTCGAGTATGGGAGGTGTAGCCTCTGGTGTTCGGAAGACTGCACGGGAGCTCTAATAGCACCTGATCGGTGGACCGATCCTTCGCACGCTGCATTTTATTATGGCATTTATGCGGAATAAATCCTTAAAGATTTGGCTGTTGGAAATATGCCCTAGAGGCAATAATAAAATGGTTATTATTATATTTCCTTGTTCATGATAATTGTCTATTGTTCATGCTATAATTGTATTAACTGGAAACCATAATACATGTGTGAATACATAGACCACAACATGTCCCTAGTGAGCCTCTAGTTGACTAGCTCATTGATCAATAGATGGTTATGGTTTCCTGACCATGGACATTGGATGTCATTGATAACAGGATCACATCATTAGGAGAATGATGTGATGGACAAGACCCAATCCTGAGCATAGCACAAGATCGTGTAGTTCATTTGCTAAAACCTTTTCTAATGTCAAGTATCATTTCCTTAGACCATGAGATTGTGCAACTCCCGGATACCGTAGGAATGCTTTGGGTGTGCCAAACGTCACCACGTAACTGGGTGGCTATAAAGGTGCACTATGGTTATCCCCAAAAGTGTCTGTTGGGTTGGCAAGAATCAAGACTGGGATTTGTCACTCCGTGTGACGGAGAGGTATCTCTGGGCCCACTTGGTAATGCATCATCATAATGAGCTCAATGTGACTTGTCGGTAACGAGATTGAACGAGGTATTGGGATACCGACGATCGAATCTCAGGCAAGTAACGTACCGATTGACAAAGGGAATTGTATACAGGATTGCTTGAATCCTTGACATCGTGGTTCATCCGATGAGATCATCGTGGAACATGTGGGAGCCAACATGGGTATCCAGATCCCGCTGTTGGTTATTGGTCGGAGAACGTCTCAGTCATGTCTGCATGGTTCCCGAACCCGTAGGGTCTACACGCTTAAGGTTTGGTGACGCTAGAGTTGTTATGGGAAATAGTATGTGGTTACCGAAGGTAGTTCGGAGTCCCGAATGTGATCCCGGATGTCACGAGGAGTTCCGAAATGGTCCGGTGGTGAAGATCGATATATTGGACGAAGGGTATTGGAGTCGGGAAGTGTTCCGGGGGTACCAGGCTATGGCCAGCATGACCGAAAGGTGTTTCGGGAGCCTCGGCAAGTGTTGGAGGGCCTCATGGGCAAAAGGGGAAGGGGCAAACCAGCCCACTAAGGAGTGGTGCGCCCCCCACACCCTTTCCCACGTTATTTGGGGAGGTGGGGCACCTCCACCTGGCTTGGGAGGCAATCCTCCACCTGCTTGGCTTGGGAGGCAAGTCTCCCTAGGATTTTCCCTAGGGAGATCCAATCTGCTTGGCCGCCGCACCCTAGGGGAAACCCTAGGGTACCTCCCCCTCTCCCCTTGCCCCTATACATAGTGGAGGGGTGGGAGGGCAGCCGCACCTCTTCCCTAGCGCAGCCCTCTCCCTCCTCCAGCACCTCCTCCTCCTCCGTAGTGCTTGGCGAAGCCCTGCTGGAGAACCACGAGCTCCACCACCACCACGCCGTCGTGCTGTCGGAGTTCTCCCTCAACTTCTCCTCTCCCCTTGATGGATCAAGAAGGAGGAGACGTTCCCGGGCTGTACGTGTGTTGAACACAGAGGCACCGTTGTTCGGTGCTTAGATTGGATTCGACCGCAATCTGAATCGCTTCGTGTACGACTCCACCGACCGCGTTCTTGTAACGCTTCCGCATCGCGATCTTCAAGGGTATGAAGATACACTCATCCTCTACCTCTCTTGTTGCTAGAATCTCCATAGATTGATCTTGGTGATGCATAGAAAATTTTGAATTTCTGCTACGTTCCCCAATAGTGGCATCATGAGCTAGGTCTATTGCATAGATTCTATGCACGAGTAGAACACAAGTAGTTGTGGGCATTGGTTTGTTCAATATGCTTACCGTTACTAGTCTTATCTTGATTTGGTGGCATTGTGGGATGAAGCGGCCCGGACCGACCTTACACGTACGCTTACGTGAGACAGGTTCCACCGATTGACATGCACTTGTTGCATAAGGTGGCTAGCGGGTGACAGTCTCTCCCACTTTAGTCGGATCGGATTCGATGAAAAGCGTCCTTATGAAGGGTAAATATAAATTGGCATATCACCGTTGTGGCTTTTGCATAGGTAAGAAACGTTCTTGCTAGAAACCCATAGCAGCCACGTAAAACATGCAACAACAATTAGAGGACGTCTAACTTGTTTTTGCAGGGTATGCTATGTGATGTGATATGGCCAAAAGAATGTGATGAATGATATATGTGATGTATGAGATTGATCATGTTCTTGTAATAGGAATCACGACTTGCATGTCGATGAGTATGATAACCGGCAGGAGCCATAGGAGTTGTCTTAATTTATTGTATGACCTGCGTGTCATTGAAAACGCCATGTAATTACTTTACTTTATTGCTAACCGTTAGCCATAGTAGTAGAAGTAATGGTTGGCGAGACAACTTCATGAAGACACGATGATGGAGATCATGATGATGGAGATCATGATGATGGAGATCATGATGATGGAGATTATGGTGTCATGCCGGTGACGAAGGTGATCATGTCGTGCCTCAAGATGGAGGTCAAAGGCGCAAGATGATATTGGCCATATCATGTCACTTTATGATTTGCATGTGATGTTTATCATGTTTACATCTTATTTGCTTAGAACGACGGTAGCACAAATAATATGATCCCTCATTAAAATTTCAAGAAAGTGTTCCCCCTAACTGTGCACCGTTGCAAAAGTTCGTTGTTTCAAAGCACCACGTGATGATCGGGTGTGATAGATTCTAACATTCACATACAATGGGTGTAAGCCAGATTTACACACGCAAAACACTTAGGTTGACTTGATGAGCCTAGCATGTACAGACATGGCCTCGGAACACGAGAGACCGAAAGGTCGAACATGAGTCGTATAGTAGATACGATCAACATGGAGATGTTCACCAATGATGACTAGTCCGTCTCATGTGATGATCGGACACAGCCTAGTTGACTCGGATCATGTATCACTTAGATGACTAGAGGGATGTCTATCTGAGTGGGAGTTCATTAGATGAACTTAATTATCATGAACATAGTCAAAAGGTCTTTGCAAATTATGTCGTAACTTGCGCTTTAGTTCTACTATTTTAGATATGTTCCTAGAGAAAATTTAGTTGAAAGTTGATAGTAGCAATTATGCGGACTAGGTCCGTAAACTGAGGATTGTCCTCATTTCTACGCAGAAGGCTTATGTCCTTAATGCACCGCTCGGTGTGCTGAACCTCGAACATCATTTGTGGATGTTGCGAATATCTAACATACACGTTTTGATGACTACATGATAGTTCAGTGTGTAATGTTAAACGGTTTAGAACTGAGGCACCAATGACATTTTTGATACGTCGTAGAACATATGAGATGTTACAAGAGCTGAAATTGGGATTTCAGGCTCGTGCCCACGTCAAGAGGTATGAGACCTCTGATAAGTTTCTTAACCTGCAAACTAAGGGAGAAAAGCTCAATCGTTGAGCATGTGCTCGGATTGTCTGAGTACTGCAATCGCTTGAATTGAGTGGGAGTTAATCTTCCATATGACATAGTGATAGTTCTCCAAAGTCACTGCCACCAAGCTATTAGAGCTTCGTGATGAACTATAACATATCAGGGATAGACATGATGATCCTTGAGCAATTCGCGATGTTTGACACCGCGAAAGTAGAAATCAAGTAGGAGCATCAATTGTTGATGGTTAGTAAAATCACTAGTTTCAAGAAGGGCAAGGGCAAGAAGGGATGCTTCATGAAACGACAAATCAGTTGCTGCTCTAGTGAAGAAACCCAGGGTTGAACCCAAACCCGAAACTAAGTGCTTTTGTAATGAGGGAACGGTCATTGAAGCAGAACTACCCTAGATAGTTGGTAGATGAGAAGGCTGGCAAGGTTGACAGAAGTATATTGGATATACATTATATTAAATGTGTACTTTACTTGTACTCCTAGTAGCACCAGGGTATTAAGATATCGGTTCGGTTGCTAAGTGTTAGTAACTCGAAATAAAAGAGCTACGGAATAAACGGAGACTAGCTAAAGGTGAGATGACGATGTGTGTTGGAAGTGTTTCCAAGGTTGATGTAATCAAGCATCGCATGCTCCCTCTACCATCGAGATTGGTGTTAAACCTAAATAATTGTTATTTGGTGTTTGCGTTGAGCATAGACATGATTCGATTATGTTTATCGCAATACGGTTATTCATTTAAGGAGAATAATGGTTACTCCGTTTATTTGAATAATACCTTCAACGGTCTTGCACCTAAAATGAATGGTTTATTGAATCTCGATCGTAGTGATACACATGTTCATGCCAAAAGATATAAGATAGTAATGATAGTACCACATACTTGTGGCACTGCCATTTGAGTCATATTGGTATAAAACACATGAAGAAGCTCCATGTTGATGGATCTTTGGACTCGCTCATTTTTGAAAAGATTGAGACATGCGGACCATGTCTATTGGTATATATGCATGAAGAAACTCCATGCAGATGGATCGTTTGGACTCACTTGATTTTGAATCACTTGAGACATGCAAATCATACCACATGGGCAAGATGACTGAAAGGCCTCGTTTTCAGTGAGATGGAACAAAAGAGCAACTTGTTGGAAGTAATACATTTGATGTGTGCAATCCAATGAGTGCTGAGGCACGCAGTGAATATCGTTATGCTCTTACTTCACAGATGATTTGAGTAGATTGTAAGTATATTTAATTGATGAAACACAAGTCTGAAATATTGAAAGGTTCAAGTAATTTCAGAGTGAAGTTGAAGATCATCGTGACAAGAGGATAAAATGTCTATGATATGATCATAGAGATAAATATCTGAGTTACAAGTTTGGTACACAATTAAGACATTGTGGAAATTGTTTCACAACTAACACCGCCTGGAACACCATTGTGTGATGGTGTGTCCGAACATCATAACTGCACCCTATTGGATATGGTGCATACCATGATGTCTCTTATCGAACTACCACTACCGTTTATGGTTAGGCATTAGAGACAACCGCATTCACTTCAAAGAGGGCACCACGTAATTCCGTTGAGATGAGAGCGTATGAACTATGGTTTAGAGAAACCTAAGCTGTCATTTCTTAAAAGTTTGGGGCTGCGATGCTTATGTGGAAAAGTTTTAGCCTGATAAGCTCAAACCCAAAGTGGATAAATGCATCTTCATAGGACACCCAAAAACAGTTGGGTATACCTCCTGTCTCAGATCCAGAAGCAAAAGGGATTGTTTCTAGAATCGGTTCCTTTCACGAGGAAAAGTTTCTCTCGAAAGAATTGAGTGGGAGGATGGTCAAGACTTGATGAGGTTATTGAACTGTCACTTCAACTATTGTGTAGCAGGGCACAGGAAGTTGTTCCTGTGGCGCTGAGGGAGTCCTGGATTAGGGGGTGTCCGGATAGCTGGACTACCATCATCAGCCGAACTATCATCGGCCGGACTATCATCATCGACCGGACTCCAAGACTATGAAGATACAAGATTGAAGACTTCGTCCCGTATCCGGATGGGACTTTCCTTGGCGTGGAAGGCAAGCTTGGCGATACGGATACGTAGATCTCCTACCATTGTAACCGACTCTATGTAACCCTAGCCCTCTCCGGTGTCTATATAAACCGGATGGCTCTAGTCCGTAGGACACAACAACAACCATTACAATCATACTATAGGCTAGCTTCTAGGGTTTAGCCTCCTTGATCTCGTGGTAGATCCACTCTTGTAAACATCCACAATATCAATATCAATCAAGCAGGACGTAGGGTTTTACCTCCATCAAGAGGGCCCGAACCTGGGTAAAACATCGTGTCCCTTGTCTCCTGTTACCATCCGCCTAGACACACAGTTCGGGACCCCCTACCCGAGATCCGCCGGTTTTGACACCGACATTGGTGCTTTCATTGAGAGTTCCTCTGTGTCGTCACCGATAGGCTTGATGGCCTCTTCAATCGACAACGATGCAGTCCTGGGTGAGACTTTTCTCCCCGGACAGATCGTCGTATTCGGCGGCTTCGCACTACGGGCCAACTCACTTGGCCATCTGGAGCAGATCGAAAGCTACGCCCCTGGCCGTCAGGTCAGGTTTGGAAGCCTAAACTTCACGGCCGATATCCGCGGGGACTTGATCTTTGATGGATCTGAGCCACAGCCGAGCGTGCCGCGCTGTCACGATGGGCACGACCTAACTCTGCCGCCGGACAGCACCTTGGAGGCCGCACACGAATCCGCTCCGACCCATAGTCCGGAGCCGATCGCTCAGATCGAGGACGGATGGCTGGACACCGCCTCGGAAGCTGCAACTTCTATGGAGATGGAGCCGAACACTTACCTTGTCCCGCATAAAGCTCATGACTCCGAGGTGCCAGACTCTCTGCCGGACTCCGAACCTCCTGCGCCCCTGCCAGTCGAATCCGATTGGGCGCCGATCATGGAATTCACCGCTGCGGACATCTTTCAGCACTCACCCTTCGGCGATATCTTAAATTCGCTGAAGCATCTCTCGCTATCCGGAGAGCCCTGGCCGAACTACGGCCAGGATGGTTGGGACGTGGACGACGAAGAAACTCAGAGCCCACCCACCACCCACTTCGTAGCCACCGTCGACAATCTAACCGACGTACTCGACTACGACTCCGAAGACATCGACAGTATGGACGATGATGCCGGAGACTATCAAGAACCAGTGCCTACAGGACACTGGAAGACCACCTCGTCATACGACATATACATGGTGGACACACCAAAAGATGGGGACGGCGAAGAAGCAACGGAGGCCGATTCCTTAAAGAAACAGCCCAAGCGCCGACGTCAGCGGCGCCGCTCTAAACCCCGCCACAGCAAGAATGGAGATTCCGGCACAGGAGATAATAACACCCCCGAAAGTGCCAAAGACAACCCCCTCCAGCACGATCCAGCGCAGGAGGAGGCAGAAGCAAGCCCTCACGAGAGGGCGGCAGACGAAGAGGTCGAGGATGATAATTACTTACCTCCCTCCGGAGACGAGGCAAGCCTTGACAACGACGAATTCGTCGTGCCTGAGGATCCCGTCGAACAAGAGCGTTTCAGACGCAGGCTAATGGCCATGGCAAACAGCCTAAAGAAAAAGCAGCAACAGCTTCAAGCTGATCAAGACCTACTGGCCGACAGCTGGACCGAGGTCCTCGCGGCCGAAGAGTATGAACTCGAACGCCCCTCCAAAAGTTACCTAAAACGCAAGTTGCTCCCCCGACTAGAGGAGGAAGCGTACAAACCTGCATCACCAGCGCTTAATACGGCAGACCGACCACCTCGTGGCCGCGACAGAGAGGCGTGCAAGCCCTCCACCAAAACCGTACCCCGGCATCGCTCAAAAAGCATGAAGCCACGGGGGAACGCGCCGGACTTGCGGGATATATTGGGGGACAAGGCAAGACAATCCAGATCTATCTATGGATCACGTGGGCGCCCCAAGACCCACGACGAATACCGTCGCGCCGGATACAACTACTCCGGCCGGGCCGAACACAGCAGACAACGCTCTCTCGAGCGGTTCGCGATATTGCTCAATACAGAGGCGCCGCGCACCCACTATGCTTCACTGACGAAGTAATGGATCATCAAATCCCTGAAGGGTTTAAACCCGTTAATATCGAATCCTACGATGGCACAACGGACCCCGCGATTTGGATTGAGGATTATCTCCTCCATATACATATGGCCCGCGGCGACGATCTTCACACCATCAAATATCTCCCACTCAAGCTTAAAGGACCAGCTCGGCATTGGCTTAACAGCCTGCCCGCAGAGTCAATTGGATGTTGGGAAGACCTGGAAGCCGCATTCCTCGACAATTTCCAGGGCACGTATGTGCGACCACCGGACGCAGATGACCTAAGCCACATAATCCAGCAGCCAGACGAATCGGCCAGGCAATTCTGGACACGGTTCTTAACAAAGAAAAATCAAATCGTTGACTGTCCGGATGCAGAGGCCCTCGCTGCCTTCAAACATAACATCCGCGACGAGTGGCTGGCCCGGCACCTAGGACAGGAAAAGCCGAAATCCATGGCAGCCCTCACATCACTCATGACCCGCTTCTGTGCGGGAGAGGATAGCTGGCTAGCTCGCAGCAACAACCTCAGCAAAAACGCTGGCAGTCCGGATACCATGGACCGCAATGGCAGGTCACGTCGAAACAAAAACAAATGCCGCATTAACAGCGACAGCAATGAGGATACGGCAGTCAACGCCGGATTCTGAGGCTCCAAGCCCGGTCAACAGAAGAAGCCATTCAAAAGAACCACTCCGGGCCCATCCAATTTGGACCGAATACTCGACCGCTCCTGTCAAATACATGGAACCCCCGAAAAGCCAGCTAACCACACCAACAGAGATTGTTGGGTATTCAAGCAGGCAGGCAAATTAATCGCCGAAAACAATGACAAGGGGCTACACAGCGATGACGAGGAAGAGACCCGGCTGCCAAACAACAGAGGACAAAAGGGATTCCCCCCTCAAGTTCGGACGGTAAACATGATATACGCAACGCATATACCCAAGAGGGAGCGGAAGCGTGAACTAAGGGACGTATACGCGATGGAGCCAGTCGCCCCAAAATTCAACCCATGGTCCTCTTGCCCGATCACTTTCGATCGAAGAGACCATCCGACCAGTATCCGCCATGGCGGATTCGCCGCATTGGTCTTAGACCCAATCGTCGATGGATTTCACCTCACGAGAGTCCTGATGGACAGCGGCAGTAGCCTGAACTTGCTTTATCAGGATACAGTGTGCAAGATGGGCATAGACCCTTCAAGGATTAATCCTACAAAGACAACCTTCAAAGGCGTCATACCAGGTGTCGAGGCCAGTTGTACAGGCTCAGTTACACTGGAAGTGGTCTTCGGATCCCCGGATAATTTCCGAAGCGAGGAGTTAATCTTCGACATAGTCCCATTCCGCAGTGGCTATCACGCTCTGCTCGGACGAACCGCGTTCGCAAAATTCAACGCGATGCCGCATTATGCATACCTTAAGCTCAAGATGCCAGGCCCACGTGGAGTCATCACGGTCAATGGAAACACGGAACGCTCCCTCCGAATGGAGGAACATACAGCGGCTCTCGCGGCAGAAGTACAGAGTAGCCTTTTAAGGCAATTTTCGAGTCCGGCCGTTAAACGACCGGACATGGCCAAACACGCCCGGAGCAACATCAACCGAGACCACCTGGCACGTTCCGAGCACGCGTAGCAATGCGGCCTCAACCCCAGCCCTCGCACAATTGTAAGGCAAACTCTCCGCGTACATAATTACGCCCTGGAGATACCATGGGCATAGGGGGAGAGGCACAACCACAACAGACCCAGAGTGCGGTTCGACCACACCAGGGGCTCCCAAGTGTGTCGCTCTTTTATCTTTTATTTCTCTCTTTTTTATACAGAACTCTATCCGGCGGCGAACCTGCCGAACTCATGATGCAACAGCCAGGGAGGGACAAAGGCTGCGACGAACACTCAGGTGGTCTCCATTACGAGCATTAAATTTGTTAAATACACCATTCCGCGGCCTACCCCTGGAGGGAGACGCCTTTAATTCGTCCAATCCCTTGCTTTCCGCACTATTTGTATCATTCGCACTCATAGCATATCTTCTCGAATAAAATGCAGCACTTTTTGCACATAATTGCATTACCTTATATATATATATATATGTTCATTTACGACATGTTGCATCCGTACATTTTGGTGCGGCCAAATACACCAGGGGCTTATGTTCCCCGCATTATGGTGTGATAAAGTCCGAACACTTCCACAAGTGTGGCACCCCGAACTTATAGCATTATATGAATCGGCTCCGAATCATGTCTTGGGTCAATAGTTGGGTTTGCCCGGCTCCCAAGTTTGGCACCTTACGTTCCGTTCTATCGGCTAAGGTAGCACTGGGAGAACCACTGCGATTGCGCCCCGGTTGAGCCGGGTTAACGCCTCAGTGGAGAAAGCTAAAACTGACTGTCATGATAAGGCGAGAGACTGGTCACTGTTCGAGAGGTCTTTTCGGGTCCTTAAAGACCTACGCCACTTCGAGCGAAGTACCGGATAATGTCCGACGAAGGCGTGGATAGCTCCCCGAATTCGGTCTTCCGAATACTAGGGGCTTCGCCGAAATTTAAAATTATAGAATTCTATGGCTAAGTGAGAGTGTTCAAGCACTATAAGTCCGGTTGCCTTGTTCGTTGTGTTGAGCGCCTCCCTAGATGGACCCAAAAATGGGAACAAGAGTGCTCAAGTTTATCCCGAACACCCCAGCACTCGTGGCATGGGGGCTGAAGCCGACGACTTGCCATCTCTCAAATTTAATAAACTACTGCACAGAAGGTAATATTTTAAATTAACAAGCGTTGCTTAGCGCATATGAACAAAGTTTTCAGCGCACAGGATAACACATTGCGAATTTACTCAATAATTACATCCCTGGGGCACTCATCCGCAATCTTGCGGGCACCCTTCAGGATAGTGTTATAGTACATCTCGGGCATACGGTATTCCTTGCCCACTGGTGGTGCGTCAGTGATTAGCTTCTCCGCATCCAGCTTGCCCCAATGCACCTTTGCGCGGGCAAGGGCCCGACGAGCACCTTCAATACAGGCGGAGCGCTTGATAACCTCCACCCAGGGGCACGCATCCACCAACCATCGCACGAGGCCGAAATAGCTCCCAGGCATGGCCTCTCCAGGCCACAGCCGGACTATGAGGCCCTTCATGGCCTGCTCGGCCACCTTGTGGAGCTCGACCAGCTGCTTCAGCTGGTCGCTAGGGGGCACCGAATGGCCGGCCTCAGCATACTGAGACCAAAAAACCTTCTTCGTTGAGCTCCCCTCCCCGGCTCGGTAGAATGCGGCGGCATCAGACACGCCGCGAGGCAGATCTGCAAACGCCCCTGGAGAGCTCCGAATTCTGGTAAGTAACACGTAATTTACATTCACATGCTTGCTTTGCATGAAAAATGCCTTACCCGCCGCTATCTTCCTCACCAACTCAATCTCCTGAAGGGACTTATGGGCATCGGCCTTGGCAGTTTTGGCACTTTCGAGAGCCGAGGCAAGCTCGGACTCTCGAGTCTTTGAGTCACGCTCCAAACTCTCATGCTTTTCCATGAGAGCCTGGAGCTCTTGCCGAACCACCGCCACCCGCGCCTCCTGCTTTTCTCGCTCTGCCCGTTCCGCGGCCGCATTGCGTTTGGCCGCGGACACGGCCTCCTTCAGGGTCGCCACCTCGTTCGTGGCCCCTGCAGTACCCATGTTATCCTTGTTATTTTTTGTTGCAACCTAAATCCTTTTCTGTAAGGTACAAGTTCAAAGTGGTGTTACTCACCTTCTTTGTCCTGGAGCTGCTTCTTGGCGCGGCCGAGCTCTTGCTCGGACCGCTCGAGCTCCTGCTTCAAAGCACCGACCTCCGCAGTCAGTGCGGCAGAGGTCAGCAGCGCAGCCTGCAACCCATATTGACATAATTTTTTAGCAACCCTGCATATATCTTCTTTTTTTTAGATCCTCAGTCCGGCTTTTCTTTCCGAACACCGAACCGAGCATCAGGGGCTACTGTCTATGCGGTATTACATTGCATATTTTTAACTTCTTACCTCAAAGCCTGATAGAAGGCTACTGCAGGCTTCGGTCAGCCCGCTCTTGGCAAGCTGTACCTTCTGAATCACCGCACTCATAATAGTGTGGTGTTCCTCCTCGATCGAAGCGCTCTGCAGCGCCTCCAACAAGTTGTCCGGCGCCTCCGGTTGGACGGAAGCTACCGGCGTCACGGTCTTGCCCTTCGTGCGAAGGGGCCGCCGGCCGGACTCCGGAACCACTGCAGGTTCTGATGTGGAGTCCGGTGCAAAGTCTGGGAGGCCGCCTTGTGGCGCCTCCGGAGCCTCCCCCTGATGGGTCCCTTCTTGAGATCCCACCTCGGCATCCTCGGTGTCGCGAGGGGTGGAGGCGGTCGGGATGGAGTCTACATCCGACGGAGCCAACGACCCGCTCGATGAAGCGGGGAGATCATCATTGGCCGGACTACAGGCAGCATGCGGCATCAGAATGACACTATGTGATGCAGAAAAAGAAATTATAAATCATTCAAGAATCCGGATACTTACGATCTCGTCGGAGGCTTGGCCCTTGAAGTCCATTCTTCCTCGCCAACGTTGATGTTGGCGGAGCTGTCCGGGGGAGTAGTCCTTCCCCTCTTGGACCCTTCGGCCTCCCCTGTTGGGGAAGCCTTCCTCTTCCTCTCTCCCTCCTCTGGGAGAGAGTCCTCTTTCTCCTCCTCGTTTTCGGGGGAGGAGTCCGCCCCGGAGTCGTCGGACACCTGAAAACGGGAACTCTTTCGAGCACCCGTGGCCTCCTTCTTGGCCTTCTTCTCCGGCACCACGTGCGGTGCCGGAACCAGCAGCCTAGTTAGATGGGCGTCTACTGGGTTTTCTGGCATAGGAGCCGGGCAGATAATCTGCTCCGCCTTCCTCATCCAGTCCTGTCAAAGGAAAAGGGGAAATTAAAACCCGCATAGAGTCAAACTATGAAAAGCAAGTGTCCCGTAAAGGGGTAGAATCACTTACCTCGTCGGCTTGGCGCTGCGAGCGAAATTCGCGATCTTCAGTCGCGGATGCGGGGGCATCGGCACCCTTGAACAGCACCCTCCAGGCACCTTCATACGTCGTGTCGAAGAGCCCGCTCAGTGCCTGGTGTTGTTCTGGATTGAACTCCCACAGATTGAATGCCCGCTCTTGGCATGGGAGAATCCGGCGGACGAGCATGACTTGGACCACGTTAACCAGCCTGAGCTTCTTCACCAGCTTCTAGATACAGGCTTGGAGTCCCGTCAGCTCCTCCGAACTACCCCACAGCAAGCCCTTCTCTTTCCAGGAGGTGAGCTGCGTGGGGATACCAGATCTGAACTCGGGGGCTGCCACCCACGTAGGGTCGCGCGGCTCGATGATATAGAACCACCCCGATTGCCACCCCTTGACGGATTCCACGAAGGCCCCTTCGAACCAAAGGATGTTGGGCATCTTGCCCAACATGGCGCCTCCGCACTCCACTTGAGTGCCCTTCACTACCTTCGCCTTGACATTGAAGGTCATGAGCCACAAGCCGAAGTGGGGCCGGATGCAGAGGAAGGCCTCGCACACGACGATAAACGCCGAGATGTTGAGGATGAAGTTCGGCGCCAGATCATGGAAATCCAGGCCGTAGTAGAACATGAGCCCCCGGACAAAGGGGTGAAGTGGAAAGCCCAGTCCGCGGAGGAAGTGGGGAAGAAAAACGACCCTCTCATGGGGCCTGGGGGTGGGGATGAGCTGCCCCTCGTCGGGCAGCCAGTGCGCGATGTCGCCGGACAGGTAGCCGGCGCCGCGCAGTCTTTCGATGTGCTCCTCCGTAAAGGAGGAGGTCATCCACTTGCCTCCCGCTCTAGACATGACTGGGGAAGGTTGAGACGAGATGTGCGGGCTTGGGCATTGGAGCTTGAGTGCGCGGAGATGGATAAGCAAAGGAGGAAGAAGGCGTAGGTGAAAAGGTGAATCCTTATCCCTTATATGGGCGGGCGAAGTCTACACGTCCCCCACCAGCCTGGTAAAACTCGCTTATCCCCCAAGCGGCACCATCAATGGCGCGGTTGGGTTACCCACGTCCGTATTGATGAGAATCCCGGATTAAGGGGGAACACGATCTCTGCTTCGACAAGACGTGCCAAGGAAACTGCTTCACTAAATGCGCTGAGGTGGTAGAGTAAAAAACGATTCAAGTAATGGCTTGGTAGTGGCGTGACGTCATGCCGCAAAAAACGTCAGCAGATTGAACTTGTGTATATATTATTCTCTCTAAGGTGGAATGTGGAATTTATTTTGCAGAGCCGGACACTATCCTGGTGTTCACAATCTTCTATCATTCGGATGAGGAACCCGCCTTGCAATGCCAAGCAATATACGCGCCGGACTTATCGTCATTGAAGCCTGGTTCAGGGGCTACTGAGGGAGTCCTGGATTAGGGGGTGTCCGGATAGCTGGACTACCATCATCAGCCGAACTATCATCGGCCGGACTATCATCATCGACCGGACTCCAAGACTATGAAGATACAAGATTGAAGACTTCGTCCCGTATCCGGATGGGACTTTCCTTGGCGTGGAAGGCAAGCTTGGCGAAATGGATACGTAGATCTCCTACCATTGTAACCGACTCTATGTAACCCTAGCCCTCTCCGGTGTCTGTATAAACCGGATGGCTCTAGTCCGTAGGACACAACAACAACCATTACAATCATACCATAGGCTAGCTTCTAGGGTTTAGCCTCCTTGATCTCGTGGTAGATCCACTCTTGTAAACATCCACAATATCAATATCAATCAAGCAGGACGTAGGGTTTTACCTCCATCGAGAGGGCCCGAACCTGGGTAAAACATCGTGTCCCTTGTCTCCTGTTACCATCCGCCTAGACACACAGTTCGGGACCCTCTACCCGAGATCCGCCGGTTTTGACACCGACAGGCGCCTACACCAATTGAAGTGGAAGCTGATGATATTGATCATGAAACTTCAGATCAAGTCACTACCAAAACTCATTGGTTGACAAGGATACGTACTACTTCGGAGTGGTACGTAATCCTGTCTTGGAGGTCATGTTGCTAGACAACAATGAATCTACGAGCTATGGAGAAGCGATGGTGGGCCCGGATTCCGATGAATGGCTCGAGGCCATAAAATCCGAGAGAGGATCCATGTATGAAAACAAAGTATAGACTTTGGAAGAACTATTCGATGGTCGTAAGGCTGTTGAGTACTGATGGATTTTAAAAGGAAGACGGACAATGATGGTAAGTGTCACCATTAAGAAAGCTCGACTTATCGCTAAGATGTTTTCCGACAAGTTCAAGGAGTTGACTACGATGAGACTTTCTCACTCGTAGCGATGCTAAGAGTCTATTGAAATTATATTAGCAGTTCCTGCATTATTTATGAAATCTTGCAGATAGGATGTATGTGATACAACCAGAAGGTTTTGTCAATCCTAAAAGATGCTAACAAGTATGCAAAGCTCCAGCAATCCTTCTAAGGACTAGAGTAAGCATCTCGGAGTTGGAATATACGCTTTGATGAGATGATCAAAGATTTTGGGTTTATACAAAGTTTATGAGAAACTTGTATTTCCAAAGAAGTGAGTGGGAGCACTATAGAATTTCTGATGAGTATATGTTGTTGACATATTGTTGATCAGAAATGATGTAGAATTTCTGGAAATCATATAGGGTTATTTGAAAAGTGTTTTTCAATGGAAAACCTGGATTAAGCTACTTGAACATTGAGCATCAAGATCTATAAGGATAGATCAAAATCGCTTAATAGTACTTTCAAACGAACACATACCGTGACAAGATTTTGAAGGAGTTCAAAATAGATCGGCAAAGAAGGAGCTCTTGGCTGTGTTATAAGGTGTGAGTATTGAGTAAGACTCCAGACATGACCACGGCAGAATAGAGAGAAAGGATGAAGGTCGTCCCCTATGCTTTAGATGTAGGCTCTACAATATGCTATGATGTGTACCGCACCTGAAGTGTGCCTTGCCATGAGTCAATCAAGGGGTACAAGTGTGATCTAGGAATGGATCACAGCACAGTGGTCAAGGTTATCCTTAGTAACTAGTGGACTAAGGAATTTTCTCGATAATGGAGGTGGCAAAAGAGTTTGTCGTAAAGGGTTACGCCGATGTAAACTTTGACACTAATCCGGATGACTCTGAGTAGTAAACCGGATTCGTATAGTAGATAAGTTATTTGGAATAGTTCCAAATAGCGCGTGGTAGCTGCATCTAGGAGATGACATAGAGATTTGTAAAGCACACACGGATCTGAAAGATTCATACCCGTTGACTAATAACCTCTCTCACAAGCGAGATATGATCAAACCCAATGGGTGTTGGATTCATTACAATCACATGGTGATGTGAACTAGATTATTGACTCTAGTGCAAGTGGGAGACTGTTGGAAATATGCCCTAGAGGCAATAATAAATTGGTTAATATTATATTTCCTTGTTCATGATAATTGTCTATTGTTCATGCTATAATTGTATTCACTGGAAACCGTAATACATGTGTGAATACATAGACTACAACATGTCCCTAGTGAGCCTCTAGTTGACTAGCTCGTTGATCAATAGATGGTTATGGTTTCCTGACCATGGACATTGGATGTCATTGATAACAGGATCACATCATTAGGAGAATGATGTGATGGACAAGACCCAATCCTAAGCATAGCACAAGATCGTGTAGTTCGTTTGCTAAAAGCTTTTCTAATGTCAAGTATCATTTCCTTAGACCATGAGATTGTGCAACTCCCGGATACCGTAGGAATGCTTTGGGTGTGCCAAACGTCACAACGTAACTGGGTGGCTATAAAGGTGCACTACGGGTATCTCCGAAAGTGTCTGTTGGGTTGGCACGAATCGAGACTGGGATTTGTCACTCCGTGTGATGGAGAGGTATCTTTGGGCCCACTCGGAAATGCATCATCATAATAAGCTCAATGTGACTAAGTAGTTAGTCACGTGATCATGCATTATGGAACGAGTAAAGTGACTTGCCGGTAATGAGATTGAACGAGGTATTGGGATACCGACGATCGAATCTCGGGCAAGTAACGTACCGATTGACAAAGGGAATTGTATACAGGATTTCTTGAATCCTTGACATCGTGGTTCATCCGATGAGATCATCGTGGAACATGTGAGAGCCAACATGGGTATCCAGATCCCGCTGTTGGTTATTGGCCGGAGAACGTCTCTGTCATGTCTGCATGGTTCCCAAACCCGTAGGGTCTACACACTTAAGGTTTGGTGATGCTAGAGTTGTTATGGGAAATAGTATGTGGTTACCGAAGGTAGTTCGGAGTCTCGGATGTGATCCCGGACATCACGAGGAGTTCCAGAATGGTCCGTCGGTGAAGATCAATATATTGGACGAAGGGTATTGGAGTCCGAAAGTGTTCCGGAGGTACCAGGCTATGGCCAGCATGACCGAAAGGTGTTTCGGGAGCCTCGGCAAGTGTTGGAGGGCCTCATGGGCAAAAGGGGAAGGGGCAAAGAAGCCCACTAAGGAGTGGTGTGCCCCACACACCCTTTCACACGTTATTTGGGGAGGTGGGGCACCTCCACCTGGCTTGGGAGGCAATCCTCCACCTGCTTGGCTTGGGGGGCAAGTCTCCCTAGGATTTTCCCTAGGGAGATCCAATCTGCTTGGCCGCCGCACCCTAGGGGAAACCCTAGGGTACCTCCCCCTCTCCCCTTTCCCCTATATATAGTGGAGGGGTGGGAGGGCAGCAGCACCTCTTCCCTGGCGCAGCCCTCTACCTCCTCCAACACCTCCTCCTCCTTCGTAGTGCTTGGCGAAGCCCTGCTGGAGAACCACGAGCTCCACCACCACCATGCCGTCGTGCTGTCGGAGTTCTCCCTCAACTTCTCCTCTCCCCTTGCTGGATCAAGAAGGAGGAGACGTCCCTGGTTTGTACGTGTGTTGAACGCGGAGGCACCGTTGTTCGGTGCTTAGATCGGATTCGACCGCGATCTGAATCGCTTCGTGTACGACTCCACCGTCCGCGTTCTTGTAACGTTTCTGCATCGCAATCTTCAAGGGTATGAAGATGCACTCATCCTCTCCCTCTCTTGTTGCTAGAATCTCCATAGATTGATCTTGGTGATGCGTAGAAAATTTTGAATTTCTGCTACGTTCCTCAACATTGGCAACCTCTCGAACAGCTGACCAGCTCTCGCCTTGTCATGACAGTCGGTTTTCGGCTTTCTCTATTGAGGTGTTCGTCCGGCAGAACCGGGACACAATCGCAGTAGTTCTCCCAACGCTACCTTAGCCGATATTGCGGAACGTAAGGTACCAAAACATGGGAGCCGGGCAAACCCAACCAATGACCCAAGACATGATTCAAAGCTGATGCATATAATGCTATAAGTTCGGGGTGCCGAAGGACCGAGAAGGTGTTCGGACTTTAGTCGTCATAGTACGGGTGTAAGGAAGCCCCTGACGTTCAAAGGCATAACTCGATGTTCGGATGCCGTTCTGACAAAATGTCATTGAGAAATAGCAGATAAGCGTCAAATGACTCTACATGCTGTATTTAAGTAACACGTCTATGCGTATGAGTACGGTGCATGTTATAAAAGAGAGGCATGACGACAGAACCTGTTAGGGCCGGGCGGTAGTTGGCTGTGCGCGAGTCCGGAGGAATATCCGGATTGTATTCAGGTGGGGTGGAGATCCCCCCCTGTGTGCGTCCGAGCTGCTTCCAAGTCGTCGGTCTAGTTGTGCGCGAGGGCGAACCTGCGAATAATGCCTAAAAGGCGTGTGTGAGTAGTGTCTGAGCCGTGCATGTGATCCGTCCGGCTTATTGTGAAGGATCTGTATGAGCTACCTTTAGGTTGGGCTATCAAGAAGTAGTTCAGACTCCTTTGTCGGTGCCCGGGAGTTCGGTTGTCAAATCTAAGTTCGATTAAAAAAACCGTGACTCGCTGCTTCGGTGAATAAGGTAGCCGAATATTCTTTAGCACCGAGGCGAAGCTCGGTCTTGACCGCATTTGTGATTTCATCACGTGGGTCTTGGGTGGTAATGTGTCGAGTCGTAGTGTATCCTGGCGGTGCTGAGTAGCTACTGCCTAGAGGCGTTAGGCCAAAAGTTGGTATGACATTTTCGGCTATCCGAAGACCAGCTCCGGGGTGGCGGGGCCTAGATGGCCGTCATGCCTATTTATGATACTCTAGAATGAGTTATTTGGTGAGTCTGATCCTCGAGTCATCGATCCCTAGACTTGATAATTTGGTCTTCTTCATGCTCCTTTCGGCGTCGGCCTGCCGATTTGTTTAAAGACCAAGCATTCTCTATTGGTATGATTGGCAGCCGCTCCTGGGGTGCCATGAATTTGACATGGGCGGTCAAGTATGCGGTTCAAGCTGGAGGGGCCCGAATTAAGATGTTGGAGTCTCTTCTCCTGCTCAACGGGTTGAGGATTACGGGCCCCTGTGTTGATCTCCATTCCCTGGGCGCCATTTTTTGCCTTGGGACGCTTTTTTTTTAGAAACTTGACAGTAGGGTGAGAAACCCTACTATTTTTTCATATATCTATATAAATGGGGTGTTTACATAGATATATCCACCAGATCATTACAATGTGCACTATGCACCTAGTGTGCAGCTAGTCAACAAAAAGAAATGAGAGTGTGGTCTATACAATAGAGTTACAAAAGTTAATCAAGGCAGCTATATGAGCTGCTTTTACCCTATGTTGGAGAAGCTTGAGGTCCTCTTTGAAGTGGATGAACCAGGACCCCACACCAGGAGCCACCCCTCTAAAATGCTTGTTGTTTCTCTCTTTCCAAATGCTCCAGGCCGAAGTTAGGAATGTTTCAAAAAAGAATTGGTTCGGCCAGGAGTGAGCAGTAGCTTGAAGAAGATCTAGCCGGTTATGAAAGGGGCCCCAGACAATATGAAGTTTAGCCCAGCAGGTTTGACTAAAGGGGCAAGTGAAGATCATATGATCCACGGTCTCCTCAACGCATTGGCCACAAAGGATGCAGTCAAAGTTGTCACCAATATTGTAATGTCTTCTTTTGAGCATGTTGCGAGTGTTGAGTCTGTCAAGGAATAGTAGCCAGCCAAACACTTTGATTTTCATAGTACACCGTGACTTCCAAAGACTTTTGAACACAGGGTGCGCCACCACGTCCCTGAAGTAATTCTTATAATAGTCCTTTGGCTTGTAGCATGCGGAGCCCCAGGAGTAATGCCAAACATCATGTAGCGAGGTTGATGGAGATATCCAAAATGGAAGGGATGACATGGACTTGATCTCCTCGAGTGCTTTCGGTGAGACTGGTAGATGAAAGGTTGCATGCAGCTCCATGCACGTCATCGCCTCTGCCACTGATAAATCTTCATGAATAGCAAAGGAGAAGGCTCGAGGGTGATAAATTTGGAGGATTTCCTCTTTCCACAGATCCTTCCAAAAGAGAGCCGTTTCACTATCAACCACTTGGATACAAGTGATTCCTTGAAATATGGGAGTGAGTTTTAGGATGTTCTTCCACCAGAAGGAGCCTATTGAATCCACTGGATGGGGGATCTTGCCAACGTAAAGATTGTCCCAAATAAGATTCACCCACGGGATATCCTGCTTTTTGAAGAATTTGTGCAAGAATTTTAGCAACAGGGCCTCATTATGAATCCGTATATTGATCACACCCAGTCCACCTTTTTTCTTTGGCCTACAGACCAGATCCCACACAGCCAAAGAGTTACATTTGTCCCCTTGCTCTGTTTTCTTAGTCCAAAGACATCTGCGTCTGATCTTACCCAGGATCTCAATGAGCTTTGGTGGAAACTTAAGCGTGCACATGGCAAACACTAGGAGAGACGTGACCGAAGCATTCAGCCAAGAGAGCTTGCCACCATATGACATCATCACAATAGTGGCTGTAAGTTGTCTCTCTAGTCTGCTTACCAGAGGCATGAGCTCATGTATCGTGGGTTTAGCCATGCCAAGTGGGAGGCCCAGGTAGGTGAAAGGCATCGATCCAATGGTGCATCCAAAAACTCTGGCCAGATTCGCCGCGGTAGCCAAGTCTAGGTTGATTGGGATTAGGGTGGATTCGTGGAAGTTGATCTTAAGCCCAATGGAGGAGGCATAGTCAGATAGGAGCTGTTTGATCAAAGTGGCTTGTTGGACTCATGCAGGAAGGACAATGAGTGTGTCATCCGCATATTGGAGGATAGGATAATCTGTTTGTCCTCTGCAAGGAAAAGTAAGGTGTATTCGGCCCTGTCTGAACACGTCATTAATTGCGGCCTGGAGTAATTCAGCCGCAAGGACAAAGATTAGGGGGGACAACGGATCTCCTTGCCTAACCCCACACTTGCAGAGAAACTGCCGGCCCGGGACCCCATTGAGGAGAACTGAAGATCGGCCAGAGGAGAAGAGGCAGTTGATCCAAGCAATCCATCGATCGTTAAACCCCATATGCCGCATTATATTGATCATGGGCTCATGAGCAATGGTATCAAAGGCTTTGGCGAAGTCAAGCTTTAGCAGAACAATCCCCCTCCCTGAAGTATGGCACTGATGAATATACTGATAGGCCCAGGCGAGACAATCTTGTATGGTCCTCCCTTTGAAAAATCTATACTGATTACGGTGTACCAGCTGCAGAATGACACGTTGGAGGCGGTTTGCAAGTAACTTAGTGATCAACTTGAGGCAGCAGTTCAGTAGGGTAATGGGTCTGTAATCATTAACGGGTTTAGGCGAATTGACCTTGGGTATTAGAGTAATGAGACCTTCATTGATGCTGGTGATGTCGAGGGTGCCTTCATGAAATTGCTTGCAGAGTGCATAAAAGTCATGTTTAATAATGGGCTAGCTGGCCTTAAGAAAAGCACCACTAAATCCGTCTGGACCGGGGGCACGATCGGGAGGCATTTCTTTGACAATGCCATCAATTTCTTCTTTAGTAAATGGATCAGTGAGATGATCAAGGTTGTGTGCCCGAGGGATGATCGACAGTAAATCAAATTTCATGTCACAGGAAGCAGTGGTACCTAACCTTGTTTTATAAGTGGAGTGGAGCAAGGCTTCTTTTCCAGGGTGATCTTCAACCAGAGTACCATCGTCTGTGCTAAACAAAGCAATAATTATTCTTACGAAATCTCTCAGTTGCAATGGCTTGGAAATTTTTTGTATTTTCATCGCCAAACTTGATCCAACGTATGGTGCAGCATTTTTTCCAATATAACTTCTGGTATTTGAGCAAATTGAGCAAATGAGCTTTAAGGATGTTTCTGAAGTTAGACTTAGGAATTGTGAGGCATCTTTCATTTTCTAATTCATCCAAATCCGCCAGGACAGCATTACAGTTACAGATCGCAACGGAAAGCTTTGAAATATTTCTACTCCAAACATAAGCTTATATTTGTTGCACCAAGGTTTGTAGACTCTATTTTTGTTCGCTGATGCGTCTGGGGTGCTTGTCATGTTGCTGTTTGGTATGTAATGCCAGTCTTGTGTGCGGCCCCATGTCGCGGTGTGCTGTCGGCGGGGTGTAGGCCTGCGTTTGATCTCTAGTACTGCCTCCTCAAATTGAGGTAGTAGCCTGCGTTTTGGGTAGTATTTTGTTCGGCGCTCGAGTCCGTATTCTTCGGCTGCCCGGGCTTTAGTCCGCTTGTCTGTGAGCAGATCTTGGTCAGCTTGGAGCTGCTGCTGCTTCTTTTTCAGGCTTCTTGCAGTGGCTATAAGCCTGTGCTTGAAGCGCTCCTGCTCTATGGGATCCTCTGGTACGCCGAATTCGTCGTCGTCGAGGCTCACCTCATCTTCGGAGGGAGGCATATAGTTATCGTCCTCCAAGTATCCATCCGTCGCCTGTTCGTTTGGGCTAGCCTGCCCATGTTCCTGTACGGCTTGCTCGAAGGTGGGTTGATCAGGTTCATATTCCTCTTTGGCACCATCTGGATTTTCTTCTCCAGTGCCGGTATTGTTGTGGCGAGGCTTGCAGCGGCGCCGATGACGCCCATGTTTTGCTTTCTTCCCCGAGGGGTTATCTCCCGCTGCCTCATCACCATTGGTTTCTTTGGGAGTTTCCACCATATATATATCATATGAAGAGGTGGCAGTCCAGCGCCCTGTGGGTGGTGGTTCCTGTTCTTCTCCCGCATCATCGTCTATACCGTCGATGTCTTCAAAGTCAAAGTTAAGCACGTTAATTAAGTCACCGACCATGGCTATTAAGTGGGTAGTGGGTGGGTAACGAATTTCTTCGTTGCCAGCTTCCTACTCGAGCCAGACATAGTTCGGCCAGGAGTCTCCTGACAAAGAGAGAGACCTTAATGAATTCAGCACGTCTCCAAAGGGTGAGTGCTGAAAGATATCCGCGGCGGCGAACTCCATGACTGGAGCCCAATTAGATTCGATGGGCACGGATGCGCGCGGTCCGGAACACACTACCGGAGATGAGTCCGGGGGTACGGAGGTACAGATTTCCTGAGGAGTGTTCAGCTCCAACGCCGATGAGAATGCGGCCTTCGGGGTGGGGTCCATCCACCCGTCCTCGGGAGGCACGGCCTGCTCCGGAACGAAGTCCGGAGCTAAAGCAGGTGCGATGTTTCGAATACTGTCTGACTGCAGATCTAGGTCATGCTCGTCGTGATTGTTCGGCGCTCCTGACACGGGCCTGAATCCGTCGAAGATCAAGTCTCCACGGATGTCGGTGGTGTAGGTTAGGTTTCCAAACCTAACCTGATGGCCAGGGGCGTAGCTATCGATCTGCTCCAGATGGCCAAGCGAGTTGGCCCGTAGTGCGAAGCCGCCGAACACAAAGATCTGTCCCGGGAGAAAAGTCTCCCCCAGGGCAGTGTGGTTGAAGGTTGGGGATGCCATCTAGCCTTGCAGCGACGACACAGAGGAACTCTCAATGAAAGCACCAATGTCGGTGTCAAAACCGGCGGATCTCGGGTAGGGGGTCCCGAACTGTGTGTCTAAGACTAATGGTAACAGGAGGCTGGGGACACGATGTTTACCCAGATTCGGGCCCTCTCGATGGAGGTAAAACCCTACTTCCTGCTTGATAGATCTTGATGATATGAGTATTACAAGAGTTGATCTACCACGAGATCAGAGAGGCTAAACCCTAAAAGCTAGCCTATGGTATGATTGTTGTTGTGTCCTACGGACTAAACCCTCCGGTTTATATAGACACCGGAGAGGGCTAGGGTTACACAGAGTCGGTTTATAGAGGAGGAGATCTACATCCGAATCACCAAGCTTGCCTTCCACGCCAAGGAGAGTCCCATCCGGACACAGGATGAAGTCCTCTGTCTTGTATCTTCATAGTCCAACAGTCCGGCCAAAGTATATAGTCCGGCTGTCCGGATACCCCCTTATCCAGGACTCCCTCAGCTGGGACCAGCATCTTCGTCAGAAGAGGTCCCGCCGGTTCTTCCAGCAGCGGGGCCGGACAATGAATCCGCTCCGCCTTCTTCGTCCATCCCTGAGGTGATCATGGAAAAGCATGTTAAACAACATCTCCCTCGGGACATATCAATAAAATATACGGATAGCCAAGGCATAATGACGACCTAGCGGACTGGCGGGGTGAGACAATTGGTAACCGCGGTCCACGGCAGAGTCCGGCCATGGTTTGCCAGACTTGAAGAGCACCTTCCAGATGTCCTTGTGCGAGGAGCCGAAAAGCTCCCGCAGGGTCTGGGGCTCGGCTGGGTCATACTCCCACAAATCACAGCCTCTGTGCTGACAAGGAAGGATCCGGCGAACCAGCATCACCTGGACCATGTCAACAAGCCTAATGGCCTTGTCCTCCATACCTTTGACGTGCACCTGGATCACTGACAGTTCGTTGGACGACGACCAATTCACACCCTTCTTGGGCCATGACGTGAGCCGCAAAGGGGCTCCAGATCAGAACTCAGGAGCAGCAACCCACTTTTTGCTGTGCGGCTAAGTAATATAGAACCACTGTTGCTGCCACTCCTTGACGGAGTCATTGAAAGTACCCGTCGGCCATGTGACCTTGGGCATCCTGCTCACCATGGCATCTCCGCACTTGGCATGTTCACCATTCACCACTTTGGGCTTCACATTGAAGATCTTGAGCCATAGCCTGAAGTGCAGTGAGATGCGGAGAAAGGCCTCACACATGACGATAAACGTCGAAATGTTGAGGAAAGAATTGGGGGATAGATCGTGAAAATCAATCCCGTAGTAGTACAAGACGCCGCGAACAAAAGGGAGAAGGGGAAACCCAAGCCCACAGACGAAATGGGGGAGGAAAATGACTCTCTCATGGGGCTCCGAAGTAGGGACAATCTGTCCCGCCGTTGGAAGACGATGGCCATTTTTCTTGGCCAGATACTAGCCACCCGCTGCTTTTTAATATCCTTATCCTAGACGGAAGAGGCCATCCACTTGCCTCCTGCACCGGATCCGGACATTCTCGGTGGACCTTTGTTGAAGGGGAAGATGAATGCTTGGGCGATAGGGCTCGAGCAGTGGGAGAAGAAGGCATGGGTAGAAAGGTGGAGGCCTTTCCCCTTTATAGAGGCGATGAAACTTTACGCCTCCCCGCTTGCCTATTGGAACCCGCTCGTTCCCCACTCACCGTAATTGATCGTACGGTTGGGTTACCCACGCCCATATTGAAGAGGATCCCGCATTAAGGGGACACAATCTCTGCTTTGACATGACGTGCCAAAGAAACCGCCTCGCTATATGTGCGGAAGCAGGTTGTGAGAAACGGTTCGAATAAAAACCGGACCATGGCGTGATGTCACTTTTCAAAGAGTTGTCAGCAGATTAGATTCGTGGATTATTATTCTCTCTACGGTGGAATATGGAATTTACCTTACATAGCCGGACACGGTCCTTGTGTTCGGAATTTATCTTCGAGTATTCGGAGATAGAACCCGCCTCGCAATGCCGAATACGATCTACGCACAGGACTCATCGTCATTGAAGCCTGGTTCAAGGGCTACTGAGGGAGTCTTGGATAAGGGGGTATCTGGACTACCGGACTATATGCTTTGGCCGGACTATTGGACTATGAAGATACAAGATATAAGACTTCGTCCCGTGTCCGGATGGGACTCTCCTTGGCGTGGAAAGCAAGCTTGGCGATTCGGATGTAGATCTCCTTCTCTGTAAACCGACCCTGTGTAACCCTAGCCCCTCCAGTGTCTATATAAACCGAAGGGTTTAGTCCGTAGGACAACAACAATCATACCATAGGCTAGCTTCTAGGGTTTAGCCTCTCTGATCTCGTGGTAGATCAACTCTTGTAATAATCATATTATCAAGATCAATCAAGCAGGAAGTAGGGTATTACCTCCATCGAGAGGGCCCGAACCTAGGTAAACATCGTGTCCCCAGCCTCCTGTTACCATTAGTCTTAGACGCACAGTTCGGGACCCCCTACCCGAGATCCGCCGGTTTTGACACCGACACATGCCACAACATGTCCAGATACAGAGGGGCTGCGCACCCTCTGTGCTTCACCGAAGAGGTACTGGATCACGAATTTCCACAAGGATTCAAACCTGTGAACATAGAGGCATATGACGGAACGACAGACCCTGGGGTCTGGATTGAGGATTTTATCCTTCATATCCACATGGCTCGTGGGGACGACCTCCACGCCATCAAATACCTTCCCCTCAAGTTGAAGGGGCCACCTCGGCACTGGTTGAAAAGCCTCCCCGAAAATTCAATCGGAAGTTGGGAAGAACTTGAGGACGCTTTCAGGGCCAATTTTCAAGGGACCTATGTCCGACCTCCGGACGCTGACGATTTAAGTCACATAGTACAACAGCCCGGAGAGTCCGCCCGTAAGCTTTGGAACAGATTTCTCACTAAGAAGAATCAAATTGTCGATTGTCCGGATGCCGAAGCCCTAGCGGCCTTCAAGCATAGTATCCGAGACGAGTGGCTCGCCAGACACCTCGGCCAAGAAAAGCCGAGGACAATGGCATCCTTAACAAGCCTTATGACCCGCTTCTGCGCAGGTGAGGATAGCTGGTTGACCCGTAGAGGCACCAGCGACCCGGGCACATCCGAAATTAGGGATGGCAATGGGAAGCCACGGTGCAATAAAAACAAGCGTTGAAACAAGGAAGAAAGTCCAGACAACACGGCGGTCAACACCGGATTCAGGGGCTCTCGACCCGGTCAACGAAAGAAGCCATTTAAAGGCAGTAAAGAGGGACCGTCCGGTCTGAACAAAGTCCTGGACAGATTGTGCCAAATTCATGGCACCCCCAAAAAACCTGCGAACCACACTCACAGAGAATGCTGGGTCTTTAAGAAGGCCGGCAAGTTAAATGCCGATCACAAGGGAAGGGAAACACCAAGTGAAGATGAGGATGAGCCTTGCCAGCCGAACACTAGGGGACAGAAAAAATTCCCACCAGAAATAAAAACAGTAAACATGATCTACGTGACTCACATACCAAAGAGAAGGCGCAAATGCGCGCTCAAAGACGTATACGCTGTAGAGCCTGTTGCCTCCAAACTCAACCCCTGGTCGGCCTGCCCGATCACTTTTGATCACAGGGACCACCCGACTAGTATCCGACATGGAGGATCGGCTGCCTTGGTGCTCGACCCAACAATCGATGGATACCATCTCACTCATGTCCTCATGGACGGCGGCAGTAGTCTCAATCTAATATATCAGGACACTGTCCGCAAGATGGGGATAGACCCATCCAGAATCAGCCAAAGTAACATCACCTTTAAAGGAGTGATACCAGGCATTGAGGCCCGCTGCAGGGGCTCCCTCGTATTAGAGGTGACATTCGGTTCTCCCGACAACTTCATAAGCGAAGAATTACTCTTCGACATCGCTCCCTTCCGAAGCGGTTATCATGCATTGCTCGAAAGAACGGCCTCCGCTCGCTTCAACACAGCACCGCACTACGCCTACCTTAAACTCAAGATGCTCGGTCCACATGGCGTCATCACTGTTAGCGGAAACATGGAGCATTCCTTACGTGCTGAAGAGTATGTGGCGGCTCTAGCAGCCGGGTACTAAGCGGCCTCTCCTATCAGAATGCATGATCGGTCGTTAAGACCACGGACACGGTTAGACGAGTCCGGCGCACCACCGTCGGTAACAGCCCAGCTAAACCTGAGTTGGGTGCTATACATGTACCCCCATAGAGTGCATCAGGGGCTGCAAACATGCAATAAAGCCCACCCTTTGGCTTGACCTTATTAACATGCCAATGTCTCACACTTCTACTATCCATTGATAATAACCAACTCTTCGCACGCTTACGCCATACTCTTTTACATGAGTTTTCCTTTTTACAAACACCATTCGTACGGCGCCCTCCCAGGACACGGCATAACGGAGACAAAGGCGCAGACGTGCAGCAGGGCCCCGCTCAAAGGTTTCTCTTTAGATTAAGCCCCTGTGTAAACCTTATTTATTGTCTCTTGTTGCTTGACATCCCATGGGTTCTCAATACACCCACAGGGGATACTGGGTTATTGGCATTTCGCCACAACAGACTAACAAACGTACCTGGAAATACAGGGTTCATAATCAAGGGGGCTAATCAGCCCAGTATATGTTATAAAGTCTGAATACCATCAGGAGTGTTCGGCGTCGCGAGTTTGGCCTTATATGCATCAGCTCTGAATCATGTCTTTGGTCAAATGTTGGGTTTGCCCAGCTCCTGGGTTTGCTGCCTTAAGTTCCGCTTCTATCGGCTAAGGCGGCCAAAGGAGAACTACTGTGATTGTGCCCTGGTTATTCCAGATGAGCACCTCAGTAGAGAAAGCCGAAAATTGACTGTCATGATATAGCGAGAGACTGGTCAACCACTCAAGGACTCATCAGAATCTTTGGGATTCCTCTACATTAATGAAGGGCCGTTTCCCAGTCATGTACATACGCACCCATACATGGATGCACGCGAAGGTACCAGGGGCTACATAGTAGCCCCACCGTCAAACTCCTATGGCTAAGTGAAAGTGTTAAAGCTATATAGTCCGATTGCCTAGTTCGACGTGTGATCACCTCCTTAATGGACCAAGACGTTGGATCAAGTGTGATTACGCACATTTTTGTGAACACCCCCGCATTGTATGCGTGGGGGCTGAAGCCAACGACTGCTAACTTTCAGGTTATATATATACATCAAACGGCCGCACAGGAGGCACAATAACACTTTCGGGCGAAAGTATAAACATAGCCTCTATAATTAAAGTAGAATTGTTTTTAAAATTGAACGACTTGTCACTCGAACAAGACATTCTTCGAGCACCAAGCCTCTATTAAACGAGCACCTTCTATTACCTGCTCAAAATAGTGCTCGGCTGGATCCTGGCTTCCTGCCGGATTCTGGGTTGCAATGATGGTGGCCTCCATATCCACCCAATATGTTTTAACATGGGCAAGAGCCATCCGCGCACCCTCTATGCACGTCGACCTCTTCATGGCATTGATTCGTGATACGGCGCCAAGAAATTGTTGCACTAAACCAAAATAATTGTACGGCCTCGGTCCCTTCGGCCATAGATAGTCTATTACAGACCTCGTTGCAAGACCGGACAACCTATGGAGCTCGGCCACAGCGGCCATCCTCTCACTCAATGGCAACGGGCATGTTGGAGCACTGAATTGCGACCAGAACAGCCTTTCTACTTCACTAACTTTTTGATCCTTGAAGAACTTGGTCGCATCAGCCGTACTTTTTGCCAGATCCGCATACGCGTCTGCAGCGCTCCAGATCCGATCCAGAGGAGCGTACTTTGGATCTAAGAACTTCATCCGCAACAAATAGGGGCTTCCAGCCGCGATTTCTCCGGCCTGTCGAAGCTCCTCCCGCGCATCCCTAATTTCGGAACGCGTCTCCTTGGCCGCATCAAGGGCCTTCTTCAGGTCAGCCGACTTCGCCTGATTCTCCTTTTCAAGGAGCTCATACCGGTCGTCGGCGTCTCTCAGCTCCACAGCCATCTTGGCTATTTTATCTTCGCTTCGGCGATGAGCAGCCTGTTTGGCTCTAAAATCTTCGGCCGCCTTTAGGGCAGCCACATTGCTAGCCCGGGCTTGTTCCTTGGCTAGGGCAAGTTCCGCCCTCAGGGCCTCCACGGCAGCAGCTCCGCCTGCAGCCAAAGCATATCACATTAGCATTATGCTCCTCTTAATATTTTCTATAACAAATGAGGAAAAAAGAGCACATACTCTGTGACTCGTCAAGCCGCTCGTTTACAAGCATGATGTCGGCGTCCACCACATCAATCTATTGCCTTAGTTCGGTGAATTCAGCGGTCCGGTCTATCGTCGGACCCTTAGCCACCTGCGCATGAATGCAGTGCGATCATTACTTGAAAGTGTGATCCTCCATTTGCTGCCTAGGGCTGGCAATCAGAGTCTCAGAGGCTACTATCTATATGGAGCACACCTAGCGCGTGCGGTACAACCGAAAAATTACGTATTACATTATGTACCTCAAAGCCTTTGAGTAGGCTCGTAAAAGCTTCATTCAACCCGCTTGTGGCGGATGAAATCTTCTCAAACACCGTACCTATTAACGCACGGTGATCCTCCGAGAGAGAAGCTTGCTCCAGAAGGCCTGTCAGCGTGTCCGGCCGGTCGCCGAACTATATCGGCCCCTTCTTATTGCCCCTCGTGGGAGCCGAACGCTCTGGGCTCAGGGCGGCCGAAGTGTTAGCTTCTGGCCTCAGCGAATCTGGACTCCTCCATGACGACACCTTGGGGTCGCCCGCCCCATGGGGCGGAGAGGCGGGTGGGGTTTCACTCTCCATCATCTCCGGAAGAAGATCCCCCGAAGACGAACTCTGTCGAGAAGAGCTACTAGCCGGACTGCAAAGGGTGGATCCTGGTTATTGTTCTCGGAGGAGTAAGCAGTAGCTTTGTATTTACGATTAACTTACAGCTCTGTGGAGGGCTGGCCCATTTGCGGGCATGGCGCGGTGAGGACGCCCTCCAGGGCAGGGCCCCCTGGTGAAGTTTTCTTCCCTTGTCTAGGTGCCTCCGCTTCCAAGTCTTCGGAGGCGGCCCTCTTCTTCCCGCGGGGGAAGGCAACCTTAGATTCCCCTCCCCGACTATCCTCCTTCGTGGAGACAGTAATTCCCCCGGTTTGGATGTGCAATGTGTGAAGCTCGGCTTCTCTATTCCTCCCTTCATCTTTCCCCAAGGGCACTTGACTTAGCGCACGTCTGAGCATCCTGGCTATTGCAGGACTAGGTGAGCCTTCGAGAAGGGGGGCCGGACACCTGATCCTCTCCGCCTTGGTGAGCCAATCCTGGACGCGGACAGTTTTCAGAATAATGTTGTGATAAATATAAACGAAGTGTTCGGTTTCAGGGTTACTTACTTGGGTATCTGGGTAGTTGTAGCTCAAGCCCGCATCCTCGGTGGTGTTCGGACACTTCATTTGTGGTCCGAAGAATAACCTATACATCCCTTCGAGCATCATGCCGAAGAAGTGCTGAATAGTTCGCGGACCTTCTTGGTTGAACTCCCACATCCGGAGAGGCCGACGTTTGCACAGCAGGATCCGTCGAACTAGCATTACCTGAATTATGCTGACAAGATTGATGTCCCTCCACTACTAGAAAAGGCCTACTAATGGCGCACCGGTTTTGCCTACTAATGGCGCACTACCGGTGCGCCATTACTATCACGCCATTAGTATTTTTTACTAATGGCGCACCACACAGTGCGCCATTAGTATAGCCCATGGTGCACCATTAGTATCTGGTATACTAATGGCGCACCACATAGAAGTGCGCCATTAGTAACATTTTTTTTCAAAAAAAAATTCAGAATTTTTTTTAAAAAAAATGTTCTTAATCTCAGGTCACTATGGCTTAATCTCGGGTCAATATGCTTAAACTCAGGTCAAATCACACTCCGTGGTCAAACTTCCCAAAAGGTCACCCATCCTCACACTACTCCAGCCCAAGCACGCTTAACTTCAAAGTTCTATCCAACCCCAACAACAGCTCACTTCACAGGCACTTGTTGATATATCTAGCATATCAATCCTATTATACCTTGTTGATTTCTAGGACTTTGTTCATGTTCATGACTATGATGAAATTTTGAAAAATATTTCAAACTTCCCGGTCATATTACGTATCATTTTTTGAAAAACAATTCAAAAAAGAAATTCAAAACGAATTTTTTTCTATTACTAGTGGCGCACCACATCCATGGTGCGCCACTAGTAAGTTTGAATTTTTTTGAATTTTTTTGCCTCTAGATCTTGAAAGCCCCGTAACTTTTTTTCTGTTAGGTTTTTGGGGATTTTGAAAATGTTTAACGGGGTTCCCTTGGTTAAATTCGGGTGTAACTTTTCGAGTAGATGATTTTTCATATAAAAAACTTTTTAATCCGAGTTCGTATGCAAAAGTTATGGCCATTTTACAAATTTCCAGAGAGATTTTGCAAATAAAGTCAAAATTCATATTTGTAAATTTTCCCAACAACTAGACCACATATCACATGGGAAACTTATTTTCTTTTATTTTTTTGACATTTTTATCATTTTCTTTTAATTTTTTTAAACTGAAAAGGCGGTCCAAGGGGGGTGCATTCGGGAACTTTTGGGACATGTTAGTAATGGCGCACCGTGGGGTGGTGCACCATTACTAGTTAAACTAGTAATGGCGCACCACACCCACGGTGCGCCATTACTAGTTTTGAAAAGAAAAAAAGAAAAAATTTGAATTTTTTTTTGAAAAAAACTTAGTAATGGCGCACTGTCCACAGGTGCGCCATTACTAACAATTTTTTTTTCAAAACTACTAATGGCGCACGGTGGGTGTGGTGCGCCATTACTATGTCAACTAGTAATGGCGCACCACACCCACGGTGCGCCATTAGTAGTTTTGAAAAGATTAAAAAAATACTAATGGCGCACCGTTGGATGTGGTGCGCCATTAGTATTTGCACACTAATGGTGCACCAACACATGGTGCGCCATTAGTATTTAGTAATGGCGCACCACATGTACAGTGCGCCATTAGTGTCCATCCCATATATAGCCCTTTTCCTAGTAGTGCTCTCAAGAAGCTCCCGAATGCGGCTCTGCAATGCCGGTACGTCATTAGGAGGCCCCCAGTCCAGTCCCACATTGCCCCACGACGCCAGTTAAGGCGAAGGGCCTGGGCGAAAGGCGGGGGCAGCCGCCCACTTTGTTCCTCGGGGAGCTTTGACGTAGAACCACCTCTGTTGCCATAGATCAAACACCTCTAGGAAGAAGCCCTCTGGCCATGGGGCATCGGCGCTTCTACTTATTTCAGTGCCTCCGCACTCCACGTGTCGCCCCTCGATCACCTTCGGCTTTCATTGAAGGTCTTGAGCCATAAGCCGAAGTGTGGGGTGATGTGGAGGAAGGCTTCGCACACGGCGATAAACAATGAGATGTGAAGGATGGAGTCCGAAGCTTGATCACGAAAATCTAGCCCATAATAGAACATGAGCCCTCTCACGAAGGGATCGAGGGTGAAGCCTAAGCCACGGAGGAAGTGAGAAACAAATACGACACTCTCGTTGGGCTCGGGAGTGGTGATGACCTGCCCTGGAGCAGGAAGCCTGTGCTTGATGTCGGCGGTCAGATATCTGGCCTTCCTAAGCTTCGCAATGTCCTCCTCTGTGACAGAGGAGGCCATCCACCGGCCTCGAAGGTTGGATCCGGACATGATTGAAGATCCGAAGTGCCTAAGCTTGAGCTCCGGGTGTTGGAACTCAAGATGCGGAAAGGCGCAAGCGTGGTAAGAGAGAGGGATAGGCCTCGGCCCCTCTATAAAGGGGGTGAATATCAAGCATCCTCAGCGTAACCGTTTGGGACTTGCCTAAAAACACGGAGTCATACCAACAGGCGTAGTGGGGTTGCCCGCACCCGTATTGATGAGAATCCCGCAATAAGGGGGACACGATCTCTACTTCGATGAGGCGTGCCAATAAAACCGCCTTGTAGTGTGTGTCATGGCAGGCTGAGAAAAACCGGTTCGTATTAAGCCAGGCCGCGGCGTAAGGGCACACCGTGAAAAATTGTCAGCAGATTAGATTTGTAAAGTGTTGTGTTCTCTACGGTGGTGTGTGGATATTATCTTGCAGAGCCGGACACGATCCTTAATCTACCTTGGAGTATTCAGAGATGGAACCCGCCTTGCAATGCCGAAGACAATTTGCACGCCGAATCATCGTCATTGAAGCCTGGTTCAGGGGCTACTGAGGGAGTCCTGGATTAGGGGGTATCCGGACAGCCGGACTATATACTTTGGCCGGACTATTGGACTATGAAGATACAAGACTCAAGACTTCGTCCCGTGTTCGGATGGGACTCTCCTCTCAGTGGAAGACAAGGTTGGCGATTCGGATGTTAGATCTCCTTCTTTGTAACCGACTCTGTGTAACCCTAGCCTCCCCCAGTGTCTATATAAACCGGAGGGTTTAATCCGTAGGCCAAGAACAATCATAATCATAGGCTAGCTCCTAGGGTTTAGCCTCTATGATCTCGTGGTAGATCAACTCTTGTAATACTCATATCATCAAGATCAATCAAGCAGGAAGTAGGGTATTACCTCCATCGAGAGGGCCCAAACCTGGGTAAAACATCATGTCCCCTGCCTCCTGTTACCATTAGCCTTAGACGCACAGTTCGGGACCCCCTACCCGAGATCCGCCGGTTTTGACACCAACAATCCCCTTTACCCCATTAGCGTCGTCCTTGGTCTTCAGCCACCGTCAATGGTGGTCGAGTGTGGCGCAAGGCGGGGCCCTCGTCTGGCGATATGAAGCAAGGCCCGGTGCCTGTGAAGAAGGCCCAGTGCCTGTGAAGCTTGCCGCCCGTGACACTCTCACGTAATAAGGAGTTGGGGTTGTACATGCCCCAGAGTCTCCGGAGAGCCGCCCTCAGGCCTCGGGGGCTCCCTCCCACGCCCAGTGGCAACACTTAGCTCCGCGCTGGTGAGAAGACGTCGAAGACCAGACTAGGTGTCGGATGCGGCCATTTGCTTTGTGCCTCCCTTTCTGTGGTTGAGCTTCCTTGCTTCGGATTTAAGTTGAAATTGAGTTTGTATTTGTGTGTGCGGGGGGTGGGGGTGTTTTGTCTTGCTCGTGTGATCTCTTGTGTTCTGGTTTCTGCCCTAGTTTGGAGTTCGCACTAGCTGCCTCCCTCTCGCGAGCCTCTCGTGGACGGGGCTGGGCGAAGCGCATGCATGCTGTGCGCATGCCGTCCCACGGCCGGCACTCACTCTCACGAGGCTCTCACAACCTGGTCAACAGGCCCCTCAGGGGACCCTCAGAGGCTCACGGCCTCGCGAGCCCATTCAGGACTCTTCCTGGCTAAAGGTAAACCATAACAACAAGCTCGCCTCAGGGCCCGTAGGATCATGGAGGCATACGTTCAGCATCATTCCAAAAAGCATATGGACGGCAATCTTTTTACATGAGGGGCTTCCCCTCTCAAAATGCTCTTACAACCTTTGGGGCCGCACCCGATCTTCTGTATGCAGGATACACAATGGAGAAACACGGGATCAGTCAGACATATCACTCACGGCACCCTCCTGGTCACCTCCAGAAGCATCGCTGGTGCCACTGTCATTGTCACTGGCATCGCCATCACCATCATTGGCGCCGCCGTCACCACCATTGACCACGTCGCCATCATCTGCCGCAACTACCACCCCGTCATTGTCGGAAGCGAAGGCCCTAACAAGCACATCCACATTGTCCTCCACCCACCGCGCCAGGTTGCCCCGGAAGTCCTCGGGCACCAGGGCCATGGCGGCGTCGAAGTCAAAGTGGGGGTCGGTGTTCTGGAGATGGCTGAAGACGCGGGAAAATCCATGCCCAAGCAGGGTGCGGCTCCGCTCCTCGACAAGTTGGCGAGCTCTCTCGGAGCGGTTCTCCAGGCGTGTCACCACCTCAGTGAAGAAGCAGAGATGACTGGCATTGTTGGTCACGTGAGGATGCGGGGCGTCCACATCACATATATGGCAGGGTCGTGTTGGCCTTGTTCCTAAGCTCCTGGAGCATGGGGCCGTGCATGTGCTCCAGCGTCGACCGTTCAAGCACTTCCTCTTTGTTCTGCTGCGCAATGGACTCGGTGTCATCGACCCGCTGTTAAAGAAGAAGCAACTCAACGTAGGTGGAGGCCAACTCAGTCTGCACCGAGACCAGGGCGGCTGCGGTGGCCTCCAGAGCGCTACTCCATTTCAGTCAGCTTGGACCTAAGGGCGGCAGTCCTGCCCGCAGCTTCGGCCTCAACCATCTCCAGCTTCAAGTCATACCTGCTCAGGAGATTTGTGCAAGCCTCTGCCACGCGGCGGTCGACCTCCTCCTGGATTGGAGCCTCGCGCGTGCCAACATCGTCCTCCGCCTGGGTGACCTGGTGCTCCCTCGTCTCCAAGCGCTCAAGGTCAAGACTGCGCTCAGCGGACTCCAGCGTCAATGCTTCCTCACGCCTCCGGAGCTCCTCCTCCTCGACAGGCGTCCCCTTCAGCGACGCAAGGGCGGCCTGGCGCAGCTCCACTTGCTGCTCCAGGGAGGCACTCCAGGCTTGGAGCTCCCGCGCGCGCTTCTCTGCGATCTCACGATGATAATCTGCTTCCCGAGCCTCCTCCAGAGCTCAGGAGCAGGCCTCTCGTGAGGCCGCAAGAAACGCCTCAGCCTTTGCGTTATCAAGCTCGTGCTGGTGGCGCGCGAGGTTGATGGCCACCTTCAGCTTGCGTCATTCCTCAATCAGCCGCAGGCCCTCAGCTTCAAGGCACGCGTCCACATCCGCAAGCTCTCCACCAAGCTGGCCCATAGCGTCCATCGCCTTCCAGAGGAACTCATGGCGGACAATGCTTCGTTTACGCGCGAGCTTGAGCATGCTACTGATGTCATCCTCCATCGCTGGCACCGTCGGGCCCCGAGATGGTACGCCCCTCTTCGCCAGGGGCTGGGGGCTGGCGCCCCCACGATCGCTGGCTGGGCCCCGCGAGGGACCCGGACCAGCGCATGGTCATCCCCTGTAGAGGAGCCAAAGATCGACGCCAACCAGCTGTCATCCACGATCAAAGCAGGATCCCTGGGCAGGCTAGCCATGCTCCGGGCAGGGTCGTGAAAGAAAGACGGCAAGGGTACGGGCTCAAGACACCTTGCGGGTAGGCGTGCCTCTCCGGCTGACCCCGCGTCAGGGGCAGCATGCAGGCTCGGGACGCTTAAGGCCGGCGATGAAGGCAAGGCCGGAGGAGGTCACTTCTCAAGAGACTCCGCAGGCTTGACAGGAGGGATCCTGAAGAGTCACAATCAGGAAAGGGAGCACCAATTGAAGAATTACAAGGATGAGGTACTTACTCGTCTATGGCGAAGTACTTCCTATGCTCCAATGGTCAGAAAGTGTGACCACTACAACTCGAAGACTCCTTCCTCTTGCGGAGTGCAGCGAAGTCCACGCAGAACCGACCCATGTGCTCGATGTGAGGACCAGCGTGTGGCACGGATGGAGAAGAACCCAGGCGGCCAATCTCAGGGGCGCCAAGCTGGGAGGAGCAATCAGGCACCACGCCCCGATGGCCTGCCAAGGCCTCAGGAGCTCCGGCCTCGGGAGCCTCAGGCGGCGTTGGAGCCCCAACGCCCGAGCCTCCAGCCTCGAGCGATGCTTGCCTCCTTGCGCCCACTCTTGGGGCAACATCAGTGCTGGCGATGAGGAAAGGAGCCACAGCGACAGGATTCTCGCCCGGCCATGTAAGGCCAACCCCCATTCGTCAAAGGAAGGCATCTGTCTCGCGAATTCGACACTGTTCGAGCTGAAATACAAGAGGCTCCCCTCCTGCGGCATATCGCCTGGCGAGGGGCTGCCGGTCAAGACCTCAAGCACCGTCCTCAGCGCTTCAGGTGCAAGGTCCGTCTCCTGAAGCCTCATATGATCCTGGTCGCCGGTCAAGGCCCACATCAGCCTGGAATGGCACTGGAGAGGAGCAATGCGATGCTGGAGGAACTCCTTCACCACCCGGGGTGCAATCACACCGAGATCTCTCAACCTCCTCGGCCGGAACCAGACGAAGGAGAGCCAGGGGCTCACGAGTCTCTCGTGGCCCCAGCCGGGATTGGGGACGTCAGGCAACGATGGAGGTGAGAGCAGAGGGCTAAGCACACCGACATCCACGTACAGCCACCGCGTACGGAACCCGCTCGTTGACGGCAGGAGGTCAAGATCAATCCCCAAGGCGGCCGTCTCTGCCACTGCCTGGAAGCTCACGCACCCCGAGCATTGCGATGGGTTGGTCAGGCAGTGAGAAGAAGTGGCGCAAGAGGGCGACGGAAGGAGCAATGCCCACCATGGCTTCGCAAACAAAGGCAAAGACGGCGAGAAGGGTGACGGATTGGGGATCAAGATGCGTCTATGGATCTGATAATGGGAAAGCACTGCATTGAAGAAGGCGGAGAAAGGGGGAACCAGGCCAGCCCACAGGGTGTCGACAAAGAATCGAACCTCAGTGATGGTCCTGTCAATGGAGGCGTGGGACACAGGCCAAGCCATCGTCTTTCCACACTCGTTGAAGCTGGAGGGGAGTGCAGGACAGACCTTCCCCATGGCCTCCAGATTGAGCACCAGCGACCGGCCGACGGCGGGCTCGATTGCCAAGGGCGAATTGGTTGAGGACAGAGGCTTCTTCCCTTTCTCCTTGTTAGTTGGCGCCATAGCAATGGAGAGGGTAGAGCTCAAGTCAGATTGGAAGCGGAAGCAGGGACTCAAGGAAGAAGGGGGAATAGGAAGCACACTGCCAGTAAGGAGGAAATAGCTGTGCAGAGCGTCGTGGCCGCCTAGCCAGGCGGATATTGGGGGAGCATGGGGAAGCAGAGACGCCCACGTCCAATCAGTCGCCACACGTCAATCAAGGTCATGGGTTGTTGGGGCCCGCGGCGCTCCGCACTTGCCCTTTGGCTTCACTGCTAAGCCAAGTCCGAGCATGCCTTGGGCCCGGGGGGCTACTGTCGGCGTTCTGGGAACGGGGGTCCCCAGACTTGCATGCCTGCGGCCTGTGGCGTGGCTCAATCGGTGGCCCAGGGTGGCCCATCTTCATCAACCAACACTCAAGACCCTCGCGAGGGGCCAAGCCTTGCGGGGTGGATGACACAAGGCCTCCTTAGGAGTGGCCTCACCAGGAAGTCTCGTGAGGAGGCGGAGAGATCAAGGCAAGGGGTACCTCGCGAGGTGCCCATGACGCAAGCCATGACGATCAAGGCCAGGCGGGCGCCAGCCAGCGCAGTGTCCTTGTTTCCTCTTTGCTGCAAAGGGGGCAAGCGCAGGCGCGGAGTACCGAGGCATCAAGCAAAGGTTTCCATATCAGTGCAATGAGACCAAGACCAACAGAGCGGCAGGAGGTAGGTCACCGTGGAGCCCAAGACGGCGTCATCACCAGCACCTTTGGCAGGCGAAGACCACCTTTAGTCAAGATAGCATGTACTAGTTGTCCCCTTTCAAAATGGCCGTTGTTGGATCCCTTCCCACTCAATATTTGGGAAGAGGACAAGGGCCTCTATAAATAGGGCTAGCCACCATAGTAGATCTCATCTGATCTGGAGGCATCTCATCTAGAGACAAGTTAAGCTCATCCGCACCACCAACCACAAGAACACCTCTCCTCGCGAGGCTGTTCTTCCCTTGTACTATTCATCATCAGCCCAAGAGGCAATCCACCACACCACACACTGGATTAGGGTATTACACCATAACGGTGGCCCGAACCAGTATAAACCTTGTGTCTCTTGTGATGTGAGTTCATCGATCTAGCTTAGGGACCGCGGCGAGGCTGAGGGCGTGAGTCGGTGGGAGGAAATCTTCGTGCGCACCCCAGAGTTCGAACCTTCAGGGTTTTGCCGGAACCCGATATCCGACAGACAGGCTATTAATAGATGTTTTCTTCCATGCAGGGGTGCACCAACTTACCCACCACGCTCGATTAACTCCCGCCGAACACACTTTTCTGGGTCATGCCCGGCCTCGGCCAAACGATACGCCGCAACATGACCTAGGCTTAATAGAGAGGTCAGCACGCCGGTCTACATCCTAAGAGCGCAGGGGTCACGGGCCCATTGCCCTTTGCACTCCTGCACATTGTGTACGCGACCGGTGAGCAGACCTAGCCCCCCTTATACAAGGCGAGGCATTCCAGTCCAACCCGGCGCGCGCCTCTCAGTCGCTGACGTCTATTAAGCTTAGGCTGATGCATACGACACAGAACGCCCATACTATGCCCACGTGATGGTTAGTGCTATTAGGCCAGAGGCCCCTCGGATCAAATATCCAAACCTTTAGTGTGTTGGTAGTGCGGTCACGAGCAGAGACCTGTGAAAGATGTGACCCCGTTGCCTCGTCTCGAGGACTTGCGGCAAGGGCTAAGAATGCTCGGCCACGCCTCGTATTCGACTCTCGAGTACCCTCCAGGTCAACCCATCTCCACATCACTCGCGGGTACCCCTCAGGGTCAACCCGCCTTTCCAAGTAATAGTTGTAAAGTCCAAGTATCCGTGTGTCCAAACACCAGGGGAAACTCTGAGGAATCACCCTCGGTGGATTCCACTCGATGTAATCATCAAGGTGAACGTAGGAGGAACCACCCTCAAGGTTCACACTTGAGGGGTTGCACGACATCGTCGTTACCAGAAGTGGAAAAGGAGGAATAATCCTCGATGACCATGACCAGGTAACTACTCCACAGAGTTAGCATCAGAAGTGCTAACGAGGTATTACCCTCGGCACCCGATAGTAACGATGTGGTGTCGTATAACTAAGGGAGTGTTGTGAGGTGCCTGGTCTTCAATCCTGTTGATCGGGTCTTCTAATAATCCAGCGGGGCAGTTGGGTCAGCATGGGGTCTCTGATGGGTCTCCTCTAACCAGACTATACTAAGCAGTTTAGGATAAACGGGTAGGTAAAAATAGCAGGTTATAAGATCAGGCTATGCATCATAATAGGTAAAGCAGTAGCAGCAGCAATTTCTAATCCAAGCATAAGAGAGAAGAGAAGAGGCGATATCGGAATGAAAAAGGGGGGTTTGCTTGCCTGGTTGCTTAGCGGCAAAGGCAGGGTCGTCAGTGGTGCCGTCAGTGACGTAGTCGTTCACTGGGACAACATTGGTCTCGGGGTCTACCGGAGAGAAGAGGGGGAACAAACAGATAAATACACAGTAATCATATGCAACACAGACTATGCTACGCTAACGTGCAGTGCAGGGTTGCCTAAAGATATGTCTAAGTCATATTAGTAATTTTAGGTTTTAAGTTGGATTTATTAACCGGTTCATATGCACTATTCATCTACCGGAAATGGGCTAAAAGCTACGGGCTCACCTACGTAGAGGGTTCCAACATGGAAACATACGACATGATCAAATTCGTCTCATCCTTCTGAGCAACTTTCATGTAGAAAGTTTTTTGATCTTAGCTACGGTTTAATTTCCACTGATTTTCAAAGATTTAAACATTTTCTGGAATATCAGGAATTATTTAATTCAAATTATCCAAAACAGTGTATGGTGACGCCAGCAAAACATCATGATGATGTCAGTAGGTCAAACCCAGCTGGCCAGAGTCAAATCTGACCAGTGGGGCCACTGGGACGCACTTGTCAGCTCTGTTAGTATTAAATAGAGTTTATTTAAACTAAACTAAGGTTAATTAGTAGCAGGGCCCCGCATGTCAGTGACTGTTTATGTTAACTAGTTAACTTATTTATAAAATTGTTGTTATTAGGTTAATCATGTTGTGGGGCCGGCCTGTCAGTGACACTGCACTAGTGCAGGATGTTGCTAACGCGACACTACGATCAGAGACCCTTCGAGAAACTGTATGCGATGCAATAATCGCAAACGGTGGTGTCAGAGAACCGTCAAAAATGTCCAAAACGTTTGCGATGACGGATGCATCAAACACGGTTCACATTTTAGTTGCATGTGCGATGCAGGGCATATGGTTAATTCAGCAGAACTGTTTGCGATGAGGAAGAACGACAGAAACGGGCAGCCATATCAATGTGTGTGCGATATCCGGCATACAGTTCCCTCCAATGAACTGTGTGCTATTAGGGAATGCAACAGAAACGGTCAGCCAAATCAAGGTGTGTGTGATATACGGCATACGGTTCACTCGGATAAACTATTTTTGATTAGGCAAGAGAATGGAAATGGTTCATCTTAACAAGATGTGTGTGATATGCCGCATTTGCGATCAGCCAAAAGAACACAAACAATTTGTGTAAACCAGATGTGTGTAATATGCAGCAAACAGCCCACTCGGATGAACTATTTGGGATGAGAAATTATAACACTGACAGTTACTATAGTAAGTTCGTGTGTGATTATGTTCATATAAAAAACTTTGAAAAATGCAAACTAGTTGCTTGCGGTGGCTAGGAGTATCGCACACGATGCGTTTGCGAGTACTCATGTGCGATGATTAGTTAGTTACACATAATAAATGGCTGCAAGGGTGATATGCTGATCATGGAGTCCGAGAAGACTGTCGTCGGAAGGCCGTCGGCTCAGTTTTTTAGCCTATATTTTATTATAATTGTATGCATAAGTAGGTCGTGAGTGTTTTGTGTCTTGCTGCATGTGGCATTTTAAATTATCCTGAATATGTAAGACAATTATTAACCGTTACCATTGTAAATTTGCCTCAACAGCGAGTAGAGCGCGCGCAAGGACGCCACGGACCCGCAAAAAAAAAGAAAAAAACAGGGACGCCACGACAAGCAACCACGTGGTCAACCTTCTCGCACCCCGTGGGAGACGCGACAACGCATCCATAGGACACGATGGTGATATCATGACCCTGTGTGATAGTGGGCAGACACGTACACGTACATCCGAGAACAAGGGCCCATGTTTCGGGCTTCCGATGCGTGGCATACGGTTGATCCAAAAGAACTATTTGCAATGAGACAGAACAACAAAACGGGGCTTTATGGGCCTAGAACCATCAATAAATTTTCACTCTGTTTCTCCTCACATTGCAGATACAACACAATAAGTAATTGCAAATTTGTTCAAACAGATCAAACTAATATGTGTTCACACTTAGCAACGGCTATAAAAGCTACCCACTAGAAAATTACTTCACGGTTCCACTCCTCATCACCTACAAAACTGGTCTTTCCTGTCAAGTCATTCCGCCATGACCGGTAGGAGGAGTTTCGGGTGGGCATATAACCAGGCAGCAAAGACCAAGGCCGCTGAAGCACTAGAGAGGTCCCGCCGCGAAGCGGCAACCGCAGCAGAGATGTCCCGGCGCGTCGTGGAGCCCTCGAACGAGCTCTCATGGGCACGCGAGGGCTCTCACAAGCGCACTCGCCGCGTCGGCGATCGCGATGAGCTGGTGTTGCTGAAGTCCTTGGCCAGCGATGACGACATTCTCGCTGGCCTCATTAAGCAGCAGAAGCTGGTCGACGGCTTGACGAAGCTTCTCGAGATTAGCGATGCCTAAGTTGACAAGGCGACCGGCCTCGTCGAGCAACTCATGGGTGACAATGCGAAGCTCCTCAAGGCGCTCACCGAGAAGGTGGAGGAGGCCACCGGCTAGAAGATGTTGCATGAGCAGAGCAGTGCCTCAGGGATGACACTGACAGCGGTCCTTGAGGAACTAATGGGTGACTTGAGGAAGATCCATATCGAGAGCGAGTAGGAGGTGGAGGAATCTATGGCTGCTTTCAAGCAAAGTCGTGAGGAAATGAGGAAGGAGTTGCAGGGTGTCATTGCCTGGCGATCCATCGAAGAGTAGATACAATAGCGATTTAGATCATTGCCTACGATTTCATTCTTCTCTTGCCCCCGTGTCTTCTGAACTTTGCCCCATGTGGCATTTAAAATTATCCGGAATATGTAAGACAATTATTATCTGTGCCATTGTAAATTTGTCGTCGTACTATCTGTTGCCATTTTATTTGTCGTCGTATTATTCGTTGCGCTATGTGGCAATTTAAATTAGGCCGGAATACGAGTTGAAAACACGAACAAAGCAAATGCTGCCATCGGGTCACAACCAAACACCCTCCGTCCACCCCTAAAAAACCCTCCTTCTAGGCGCTTTAATTAACCCATTAATGGCGAAGTTTTGAGCGAGGCGGGCTGCAGCTGGTGCATGGAGGTCAAAGAGCTCGCTTCCCGGTGAGCATGGGCGGCCTTGCTGCTTGCACATGTCCCGTCGAGCCTACGAGGTGGACAGGATGCATGCGTCCCGTCGAGCCTGCGCGGCGGACTACTCGCACGCGTCCCGTCAAGCCTGCACGGCGGATTTCTCACGCTCGTCCCGTCTAATCAAACAGCTGCACGCACGCCACTAAGTATGGTTAAATATTGACACGATTCATATGATACAACCGTTTGTGATATTAATGTGTCAGCTTATTGTTTCAAAAAGGACTTCGTTGGCTACTAATGTGTGCGCCTCTTCTCAAACTGGACAATTTTTTTACCACGACATATATGTGCCATGTCATGAAACCATGCCAAGTTTCATGTTTTTTTGGTGAGTTTTTGATTTACTGGGATATAAAAACCGAGATTCTCAATGTTTCACGATGATGACAAGTTTGTAATTCATTCCCATTCCTTAAATGAGACCTAAACATGCACCCAATGATACATGTAGGATTTCCCACACATTTTTTGCTTGTAGTTCAAATTTGAATTATGGACTACATTTAATGCGCAGAAAACTTATTTAGTAATATATACAATGGCCAAATGAACCCTAAACATGCACCCCAAGGACACATGTACGTTTTTTCTAGCCATTTTGGTGCACTGGAGCATGTATTTGTAGTTCAGATTTGAATTATGGACATTAAATGTCTAGAAAACTCAATTAATGAATAAAAAGGGTCAAACGAACCCTGAATAATTTCAAAGTTCAGCGCGAATCTCCCGTTGTTCCGTACGTGTTGCGTGTAGAAAAAATACGAGGCTAGAAGAGGGAGCGATTATCGTTTGGCCCACAAGGGGACACGTTTCCCTATCGAAATCACGAGGGTTCTTGTGACAGGCTCTGGTTTGTAAGAGGTTTGTAATAAAGCTTGGCCCAAATTGGCAATGTTTTTACCACGACATATATGTGCCATGACGTGACACCATGCCACCTTTAATGACTTTGTGGTGAGTTTTGGATTTATGGGGATTTAAAACCTAGATTCCAAATGTTTGAGAACGAGCCAATACGCCGGTCAGGTTGTAATTCGTTCCCATTCCTTGCATGGGACCTAAACATGCACCCAATTCACATGCATGTATAATGTTTCTAGCCATTTTGGTGAACTGGAGCATGTATTTGTACTTCAGATTTGAATTATGGACATTAAATGCCTAGGAAACTCAATTAGTGTATAAAAAGGCCAAACGAACCCTGAATAAGTTTAAATTTCAGCTTGGATATCATGTCATTCCATGTTGCCTGTAGAAAAAAATACAAGGCGAAAAGAGGGAGCGATTATGTTTCGCCACAAGGTGAACACATTTCCCTATCAGAACCATTAGGCTTCCTTGAGAGAAGCTCCGGTTTGTAAGATGATTGTAATAAAGCTTGGCCCACATTGGCAATGTTTTTACCACGACATATATGTGCCATGACGTGACACCATGCCACCTTTGATGACTTTCTGGTGAGTTTTGGATTTTATGGGGATTTAAAACCCGAGATTCCAAATGTGTGAGGATGAGCCAGGACGCCGGTACGGTTGTAATTCGTTCCCATTCCTGGCATGGGACCTAATTAAACATGCACCCAAGAACACATGCATGTACAATTTTTCTAGCCATTTTGGTGAACTTGAACATGTATTTGTAGTTCAGATTTGAATTATGGACATTAAATGCCTAGGAAACTCAATTAATGTATAAAAAGGCCAAACGAACCCTGAATAAGTTTAAATTTCAGCATGGATATCATGTAGTTCCATGTTGCCCGTGGAAGAAAATACAAGGCAAAAAGAGGTCGTGATTACATTTCGACAACAAGGGGAACATGTTTCCCTATCAGAACCATAAGGCTTCTTATTGAGATAAGCTCTGGTTTGTAAGAGGTTTGTAATAAAGCTTGACCCAAATTGGCAATGTTTTTACCACGACATATATGTGTCATGACGTGACACCATGGCACCTTTGATGATTTTCTGGTGAGTTTTGGATTTTATGGGGATTTAAAACCCGAGATCCCAAATGTTTGAGGACAAGCCAGGACACCGGTACGGTTGTAATTCATTCCCATTCCTGGCATGGGACCTAATTAAACATGCACCCAAGGACACATGCATGTACAATTTTTCTAGCCATTTTGGTGAACTTGAGCATGTATTTGTAGTTTAGATTTGAATTATGGACATTAAATGTCTAGGAAACTCAATTAGTGTATAAAAAGGCCAAACGAACCCTGAATAAGTTTAAATTTCAGCATGGATGTCATGTAGTTCCATGTTGCTCGTAGAAGCAAATACAAGGCGGAAAGATGTCGTGATTACATTTCGACAACAAGGGGAACATGTTTCCCTATCGGAACCACAAGGCTTCTTGTTGAGAGAAGCTCCAATTTGTAAGAGGTTCGTAATAAAGCTTGGCCTAAATTGGACAATGTTTTTACCATGACATATATGTGCCATGACGTGACACCATGCCTTCGAAAGAGATTGTCCATTTTGCACATGAAGTGCATCCAGTTTTTGCCGTAACCCTCTCAACTTTTTAGAACATGCTATGCGGGTGAAATGATGATACCATGCCAACTTTCAACCATTTCAGAGTTCATTTGAAGTGCTTTTCAATTTTAGGGTCATTTAGCTCAAAAAATTAGTAAATGCATGAAAAATACGAAATGAAGTCAGGAAGGGTTGAAAATTGATGATGTGGCTTTGAATGGTGCATTTTGAACACATAAAAAGTTTGGAGTTCAAATAAGTTCAAAAAAGTGAAATCCCTTAGTAACAGATGAGTTTTCGTTCGAAACCCTGATACTTTGAAAGAGATTGTCCATTTTGCACATGAAGTGCATCCAGTTTTTGTCGTAACCCTCTCAACTTTTTAGAACATGCTATGTGGGTGAAATGATGATACCATGCCAACTTTCAACCTTTTCAAAGTTCATTTGAGGTTTGTTATAAAGCTTGGCCCAAATTGGACAATGTTTTTACCATGACATATATGCGCCATGATGTGACACCATGCCAACTTTCATGACGTGACACCATGCCAACTTTCATGTATAATTTTTTTAGCCATTTTGGTGAACTGGAGCATGCATTTGAAGTTCAGATTTGAATTATGGACATTAAATGCCTAGGAAACTCAATTAGTGTATAAAAAGGCCAAAGAAAAGCCGTCTGCCTACCAAATCGTGGCTGATGCCGCCTGCGATCTGAGTCGTGCATTCTGATTGGCCAGAACCCAAACCCCACGGATCGTACGTCTGCACCATTGGATGCTCCCAGATCGAACCGCAACCCTCAGCCCTGTCGACAGCACATGCAGTACATGGGTAAGCACTGTGCGCATGCGTTGTCTAGCTCACGCTTCCTTCTCTTGTATGTTTTCTAAACAAGCTACCGTTTCCCGCCACTCCTCTCATCGGTTTCCCGCCTCTTCTCCCATTGATTTCCCGCTACCAGTGTCAGTGCTCATTGAAGGCTAGGCGGTGACACACCAGCCATCGCACACCGTTTCTAAAAGAACAAATGTGCGTGATAGGAGGGAGTAGGTCCCATAGGGTGACCTACGTGAGCAAAATGGTGGAGGTACTGGCTTAACCGTGTGTGATGCAAGTGCGCTGTAAAATTAGCACGACTGCGGAAGCGCGAGCAAATTATGGAGGTACTGATTTAACCGTGTGCGATGCAAGTGCGCCATGAAATCACCACGACTGCACAAGCGCGAGCAAATGGTGGAGGTACTGGTTTAACCGTGTGCGATGCAAGTGTGTTGTAAAATCACCACGACTGCGCGAGCACGAGCAAAATGGTGCATGTACTGGCTTAACCGTGTGTGATGCAAGTGCGCTGTAAAATCACCATGACTGCGCAAGCTAAAGGAGGGTGAGTTTATTTAGAAATTAGGACGAATCGTGTGCAATGGACCAGCTAGCTAGAAATATAAAAACAAACTACCCGCCTTGAGCGTTGCAAAAATCAGTGGTTCCGCCACTTTTTGTTATTATCATACACGCATATTCTTATTAGACCGTGCGCGATCTTGGCTACTCCCGCCCCGCATCAATTCCTTTACCCAAATTTTAGTAGCCGGTGTACTTCAACCATCGCCCACACTCCCCCAGCACCGACCTTATAGTAAAATTGCAGTAGCCGAGGCATTTGAACCATCGCCCTCCCTCGTCCACCACCATCTTCGCCCACCATTACAAAAAAATTCAGTAGCCGTGGCGTATCCTCAAACACCACAACCCCCCCCCCACACACACACACCACCACCACCACAGTCCCCCACCCGAACGCCTCCCCTCGGAAACCTATCTCGCGGCCGCCACTAGTGCCACCGCCAACCCATGCCGGTCTGCCCGTTCCTCCTAGCTTAGATAATAAAGTTCAGGTTACCCAGCGATTCCCATACCGTCGCCCCACTCCCTTGAGTTTTTAGATGAGGCCTGCGGTGTCCCTCCCCGCCAGATCCACATCCCTTGCTCCAGAATGTCGCAGCCAAAGCTCGACCACCTATCTCGGGGAGCCCGACGAGCATTCAGCCAAGAAGTGGTTTATCATGGCCTCTCCGGCGGACGTTGGCGAGGTGGCCGCCGTTCGCCCAGACCTGTCAATCCTAGAGCAACACGTCACCGCGGAAGCCGGCGAAGACGTTGACTATGTTGCCATGTGGAAGGCTTCATGTCAGCGGGCTTGCGTATTACTGTATCTCGGGAAAGCTGGCTACAACATCAAGCTCGTCGACAGCGGCGACTTCACGCGAGCCATGTCACAGGTTACGTGGTCCATCCCCAACCCCTCTGGTTCAACCACCATCGATCTCTTTGACGGCCCTGCCGCTGATCTCCTCCGCCAAGCGGTCAAGGATTTGCGATCCTTATACGCCATCGAGCCCATTTTGTCATTTCTGAAGGACATGTTCTACGGCGGCGGCTTGGAATCCTCAATTGCAAAGTCAGATCTCATCAACCACGACCATGACCATGAGGAGGGCACCCACAAAGGTTCTTTCACCATGGGTCTATGCTCTTCCAACTGGTAGGATCCGATCCATGAAATGTGAGTCAACATACTATCAGCAAATCTTACCTTTTCTAGCTTGCCAACCCGTACCCTTTGTTGTAGTAGCATTTGTCGTGCAGTGCTATAACTGTGTCGTGTTTAATTATTTCAGTTATGCAAAAATGTATTGTTCAATAGGGCTATGTTATGTTTAAGTATGAATTGTCCACTTCAGTTTCACGAATGGCTATATTTGGTTGTTTATAGTGAGTAGATGCTTGTTTATCTATGTTAGGTTGTTAGGTTGGTTGCATTGAGCATTTTTCCAGTTATCGAGCTGATGCCTTGTTTATATGTATTTTGTCTTAGTTTGGTTGCAGTGAGCATTTGTCCAGTTATCAAGCAGATGCCTTGTTTATCTGTATTTGGTTGTTAGGTTGCTTTTTTAGCATTTGTCCAGTTTTCAAGCATATGCCTTGTTTATCTGTATTTGCTTGTTAGGTTGGTTGCAGTGAGCATTTGTCCAGTTTTCAAGCATATGCCCTGTTTATCTATATTTGCTTGTTAGGTTGGTTCCAGTGACACTCTGTCCAGTTTTCAATGGCTATATTTGGTTGTTATACTGATCATTTATGCCTTGTTTATTTCAGCCATTCATAATGTGTTGTTCATTATGTGCAAGTCAGAACTGTGTCGCTCGACTGCATCAATGCCAGTTTGAACGGCTATATTTGGTTCTAGTTATGCCTGGTGTAGTTAACACATGCCCTTTATTTCAGTTTTACACATTTATCCAGTGATTTTTAAGCATTACCTACGTTCTATTCATTTTCAACAATACCAGTTTGAATTGCAATATTTGATGGTTGTTAAGCCTGCTGTCGGTAACATTGCCTTCCATTTTCTATATGCTTTAACAGCATGCTGAAACCAACACATTCAAACTATAATTTGGAGATGATATTGTTTACCTTTGCTATATTTTTTTGATGTTCAGGTTGCCGTATTTATCATGCCTTTCCACTACTTATGCAGGACAACAATGGGAGTGACCACCATTTTTCGCCGAGGTTAGCTTCATCCCTCGGCTTGTACTCCCTAGTCGTTCCATAATGTAGTGCATATAGATCCAGGCCTAGACACTTGTTAGCTTCTAATATTGACTTATTGATTGTAGGTACATATGCCCTTGGCAAGGATCCACGCATTGACCCTTTTTGCGTATGGGGCAATGAGATATTCATGAACAAGCATCAAGTGAGGAAACTGATAAGGATTATTAGCAAAAAGATACGAATGGTGGCAAGCAAATTATTTGTTTATGCTCTATCCAATAAACAGTGAGTTGTAGGATGGTAACTACAAACTCTGCAACCTTATCTTTTTACTGCCCATAATGAGTTGTTAGACAACAATATCTAAATCTTTTTCATTCGCAGTGGTCCCAGAAGCAGTTCACTCAAGATTACCACGCAAAGTACATGATTGGTGTACACGCAATGAAGGTTAAAGTATTTCATCCAGACTACAATGAGCATCGAGAATTCGTAATGAATACGGGTGAAGGATGGACGGGCAACCATCACAAGGGGTTGGCCTAGAGTCGTGTGCGCATTACGCATGGAGGAGGGCACAATATGGGCATTTCGCTTCAGCTTCTCCAGCAACCAGAATGTCTTTCCCTCTCTCTTTACAGTCTTTAGTACAACTGTGCTTCATTATTCTTTACTTGGGGCTTCTGTAGTTCTTCAGTATATGTACCTATGCATCAAATTATGCATTTGTGGTTGAACCTATATTTGTAATAAACCTGGTTGGATATGAAATAAGTGATTGCCTACTTTCAAATTCAAAAATTTGATTTTTAAATTAGGGATTAATTAGGGATTACACTACACACGGTTTGCAAAAGCAAAACGTCTGCGATAGACGTGGAGATCAGACACGTTTCTAGGATCCACTACGTGTGCGATCAATCTCCACCACACACATGATCAGCCAGGAAAAAATGTGTGCGGTCAATCTCCACTGCACACGATCAGCCAAGAAAAAACGTGTGTGATTAACAACAACATCGCACACAGTTCTTTCTTATTAAATGTTTGCGATAGTCACCTTATCACACACACTTCAAAATTATTGACTGTTTATGATGTTGTGCGCATTACAAATGTTTGGTACTTCTTGGATTAACTGTGTGGGTTGTACATACTAATGGAAACATATTCCTTGGACGGCCTGTGTGGAATGTACATACGAACCAAAACGTTTAGCAGGGACTGACTGTGTGGGATGTTCTTACGACCAGAAACGATTTCGCTTGCATAATTGTTTTTTTAGCACTACCGTATGTATAACCGTATTTGCTCACTCGCTGGTCGCATACGACCTCATTTTGCCGAGCGCGTGTGCCAGGAGGGCATATCCCCGACGGTTTTCGGGTCGTGTGGGAAGGGCCTCCGTATCTCCCACACTCACTTGGCGATGGTTCCAAATGTCGTTGCGGAAAGGGGTTTAAAAGCGTCTGTATAGCACCGACTCGTACCAGTGTTGGGCTGCCCAGTCAGCATATTGACTGGGTCAACCCAGTCAACAGGGTCAACGGGGCCACTGGGGGCCACCAGTCAGTGGTTGCGGGGGTGGCCCCAGTGGCACCACGTCAGCAGGGCGCCAGAGAGGGGCTTCGGCGACCATTTTCATGGCGGAGTGCCCCGGGTCTCACCGGAAAATAGCCACGGGCCACCATTTGGCACGGGGCCGACCGTGTTCGAACGTGCGGATGAAGCCGCATCCACCCGTGGTGGTCTCATAGGGAGTGGTGGCCAGAGCTGAGAGCTACAATGACGGCGACGACGGTACTTTCGGGTGCTCCACGGGGACAGCGAGGCAAGGCATAGTTCTATGCACGGAGTGGCTCTACAGGCTGATGGCGCTCACGTGAGTCCATTGCCACAGTCGACAGCAGACAGGAGGTGACGACCTCGCAGGAGATGAGCTCGCGGCGGCGGACAGAGTACTGGCCCGTCGAGGACAACGCTAGGGGAGCGGGAAGAGTAGCGGGCGCAGGCAGTGGGTGCGGGCGGAGGTGCTGAGTACGACGGGGTGGTCGGTTGCGAGCTTCACGAGCCGTGGCCACGACGGCGAGCACCACCGCGGCAACGAGCTCTGGCACGACGGGAGGGGGAGCAGCTACGGTCGTGGCAGCGGCTAGGAAGAGAGGGGGGAGGTGCGCGGGGCTCACCGAGAGCCGTAGGGGGTTGGCAGCGGCCTCGATGGGGGTCGGGGTGGCCGGAGTCGATGACGAGGGCATCGGTGGAGCAGAGGTGAAGCCGAGCTTGTGGCACCTTTCTGAGCTCGTCCTGGTCCGCATGGCTTGCCGGAGAAGAAGAGGAGGACGTCGGGGAGGTGAGGGGTCGGGCGTCCATGACGAGACGGGGCGGGATGCATCAAGCGAGGCCGGCTCCAGTGTCAGAGGCGGATCCAAGTCCAGAGGGGAGAGGAGAGGGGGATGGATCTGGGAGAAGGGTAGGTGAGTGGGGAAGTGGGAGAGACCAAGGCGCCGGAGGGGGGGCGTGGCCTTATCCCCTTGTGCGTCGCTGCTGGCGACGAGGTTCAGCGGAGCCGTGCCCCTGTTCCGACCCCGGTCGAGGGAACAGGGGAAGGGACGACCCGTGTGTGTGGGGGGGGGGGTTGGTGGGCTAGGCCGGCCAGGCAGCTAGGCCCAGGGGCAGGGGGTTCTCTCTCTCTTTATCTCTGCTTTTTCCTTTCCTTTTCTTTTTTTTTGTTTTCAACCTTTTTCTTTTTACAGGAGGGTTTAGCAATTTATTTGAGCTACCAAATGATTTTGAAAAATGTGAAACTTGGTCACATAAATACTATGGTATATTCCACATTGCCATAGAATGTTTGGGAAATTTTGGAATCCTTTGGCATTTTTCAAAAAATGAATTTAGGCATTTATAGTGTTGTTTTGGCATTGATTGAAATGCATTGGCCCACTTTGACTTGATGGTGATGTTGTTTTTCTTAACAACGAGTTGTTTTCGAATATTTGCTAAATGGTGAACATTTTTCTAGCATCTTTTGTGCAACTTCAAATTTCACTTTGAATTTTAATTGAGTTCACAGAAGGATTGTGAAATGAGATATTTAACCACTGTGGTTAATCAATGCAAATGATGATGACTTGGCATGATCATAAGGGATTACTGTGGTGTGATAATTCGGATGTTACAAATCTCCTCCACTACAAGAAATCTCGTCCCAAGATTTAAGTGGGAAAGCAAAGAGTAACTTCGAGAGAACTGACCCTTATAGGGATAATTATCTGGTGAACAATGGAGGGAGTGTGGCAGAAGTATCTCTCAAGTTGAAACTTCAGAAAACATCGAGAGCAAAGTATGAAGGTACAATATCAAGTGAATGGACAAACGATCGATACCTGAACAGGGTGTGGGAAGGGGGTTCAGAGCATCGGTAATAGATCGTCTCTCGGAAAGTGGCTCGCGAATTACATACAAAGTCAAGCGCGAGGAATAACTTTGGAAATAGGGAGGTACGAGAGAGTCAAGTTTCGATCATGTGGAACTGTCGGTTTATGGCCCGCCATGTGGGTTAAGAGTAGAAAGAGTGGTGACACTTTTCATGGTCATGATAGCAAGGCATGTCAGAGCATAGCCTACTAGTTCTGTTGGCAACATCGTCGGTACCAACGGCGAGGGACAAAGAGAACCATTTTCCTGCTCGTTGAACGAGACAATCCAATAGGCAAAGTACTCGTCCATCTGTGGTTACCGGAATGTCGTCACAATAGCGGCAGGGTCTTACCAACAGAGTTGTACACCGAGGTGTTTACCTAAGCAGGGAATTATCTCAGCTCAGATAAGTTAGCTTACAGGAAAGGTTAAACAAAACAATGGAAAGGAAAATGTGATTATTCATTTAATCAGAACAATGGAAAGGGAAAAGTGTTTAAACACAAATATCAGGAGTATATCCTTCCAAGGACAAGCAGATGGTGATATCCATGACATGATAGTAAGTAGATTACCATTTAGGTAAAGGGGAGAGGAAATTCATGACGTTACCCATACAACAGTGTTTGGATAAGTGGACAAGAAACATCTAGCATTGCACCTCCAATGTTCTTAATGATGTTCAGAGTACCACAATCATGCTTCGGGATAGCATTGACATGGTCATTAGGTAAAGGTCGGACCTTGGGGAACTCAAAGGATCCATCAGAAATTTTCAAAACATCCCATGCAATTTGTGTCAGGGAAAGAAGTGAAGGTGGCCGATGGGTTCAGCAACAATCCATCGACATGTCAAAAAGGATGTATTTCCAAAATTATATGAACAAGTTTGTGTTGGAGCAAAGGCAAAAATGTTGTCGATGATAACACAAATCATCGAGGGGCAAGGATGGTATTTCTCATCATGAATTTAATTAATATCCTGGAAGAGCTCAGAATGTTGATGATGATCACGACACATTTGTCGAGATATTTCATGAAGATGTAATCAATCAGCGATGACATCAAGTCAAAGGAATGATGCAGCGAGATGTTATTAGAACCATGAATATGACACAAACTCAGAATCAAGCTTGTTGTTCGAGGAGAAATGGTATGACGAGGAAGATCGACATAAGCTTAGCTCGTCGTCGAAAATTCTACTGTGGGAAGAAGGACCAGGTAGCACAGTTAAAATTTAGCACAATAATGATATAGCCGGCCAAGCTAGGAATGACTTGAAGGATTATTAAACTCGTAAGCCATGAAAATTACTTAAAGTTACTGAATCAGAGTTCGGAATCGATTCTCTTATCGGTGTTCTCGAGTGACTAATAACTCAGAAGCCGGGGAAAAATCTGAAATCGATGAGAAGTAATACTAGATGAATACTAATAGGAAGCAACTCAGTTCTTTGATATTCTCGAGATACTGAAGGGTAATACTTGAAGGAAGATCAAAATATAGGTTGGGCATGCATACTGATCTGAGAAGACAAGTACTTTAACTTGTCTGAGAAATGGAATCAAGGAGAAAATATGGTCGGAACCACGATTGCAAATGATCAATTCACAGATACCAGATAATATTATATCGACGAAATAGTTATTATTATAGGAAGCTTCCATGATAAGATCTACATCGTTTCCATGGGCATGAACACAAAGTTCAAGGTCGACTCCCGTTTTTCCATTGCATAACCTTTCATTCACTTCTTGCTTTCGAAGAAGTTGTAGTGTTGCAATTATATCGGACAAAACACCAGAAGAGTATGACTCGTGAAAACTCTCGGGTTCACACGAATTAGTGAAGGCATAGGTTTAACCCATAGGGGCATCTTAGAAACATATACCACAAACTTAAAGAGTAAATAACTCAAGCTCTGAGGTAGAGCATGGTTGACAAAAGGAGAGGATACAATTTACCAAAGACAATATGTATCAGGGAAGAACTCGCAACAATTTTGAATGTGAAGGACACCATCGGATAATAATCCAACAAAGTATTTGATGGTCCACAAGGATCTAAGATGAGTATCACTACTCAACCAGAAGAAGAAAGAATGCAAGGCATCAGATTATAGAAACATCTGGATAATTTGAAGTATATAAAATACAAAGGAATTGCGATCTCTATATCAGGGGATCGGAAGCAAAAAGCTCTGATCAAGATATGAGCAAGTAGAATCGAACTAGATGGACAAGCAATAAAGGGTTTGACTTGTCGAGAACCAGCTCATGTCTGGAGTGACGTCTGAGCCAAAGGGATGAATTCTAGGATTCAACTGAGGATTGTGAGCATTCGCAGACACATTGAATCCTTAGACACGACTATGACAAGGGATGTCAACAAAGATTACTGGAGATATGGAATTAATCATAATGTAAGCATGTAAGGAAGATCAAGATCAATAGCCTAATGAGGATTTTGGAAGATGGAATAGTATTTCAAAGACTTAGGTTGAACACCTGAACAACTGGGGATGAACGAATCTATGGTAATCATGAGGAATTATTTGTACATGTGTTCATGTGGTAAAGAATTGCAAGGCAGTAAGCTCAAAGGATTCTCGGGGCAACGAAGAGTATTTTGGGGCATCTTGTAATAACAAGAGAAACAGGGAACGATTGTCTGAATGGCAAGTTTATGTAGTTATCCATAAGGATATATCGGTGGTAGGGAATTGCAAAAGTGACCGGCACAAAGTCTCAAGAGAACATCGTAGAGTATCTTCAGAATCTTCTGGTGCAGCAGGCGATCATCTGTAAAAGGGGGCTCTCCGGGAGGAATTATTTACGAGAACTTAGAGTTAGAGTTAGCAAAATCGTTTAACCCGAATGAAAGAGAGATCAGAGTCCCAGAGTATAGATGAGGAGTAAAAGATCCTAATACCACCCAATGGCAACATGGGCCCGTAAGCCACACAACCAGGTTAGTAAAAGTCAACTTCGGCCAAGGAGTTGGAAAAGGGGCTACCTACAGGCAGTCGGCTCTGATACCAACTTGTGACGCCCCCGATTCAATAATACACTAATCATACACGCAAATGTGTACGATCAAGATCAAGGACTCACGGGAAGATATCACAACACAACTCTAGACACAAATTAAAATAATACAAGCTTTATATTACAAGCTAGGGGCCTCAATGGCTCGAATACATAAGATCGAATACAAACAAGTCAGCGGAAGCACCAATATTTGAGTACAAACATGAGTTAAACAAGTCTGCCTTAAGAAGGCTACCACAAAAGTAACAACGATAGAAAAGGCAAGGCCTCCTGCCTGGGAGCCTCCTAACTACTCCTAGTCGTCGGCGTCCGTCACGTGGTAGTAGGCACCCTCAGGGTAGTAGTAGTCGTTGGCGGTGGCAGCGGTCTCAGGGGCTCCATCATCTCGTTGCATCAAACGAATATGGGGGAAAAGAAAACAAAGCAAACGTGAGTACTCATCCGAAGTACTCAGCAAGCAAGGATCTACACTACATATGCAACATTATCAAAGGAAGGTTGTATATGTGGACTGGGCTGCAGAAATGCCAGAATAGAGGGGAGAGCCTAGTCCTATCAAAGACTAGCATCTTTAGCATCTTTAGCGGTCTTGCAGCATTAGAAGAGTGCAAACTAGCATAAAGTAAAGTAGTAGTACATAGTGTCATCAACCTCGCCCAGAGATCCTTCCTCGACTCCCTGCGAGGAAGCAATCCCTGAGCCCTACTGTCCATTTCTCATCTCAAGTATCCAGCTCTAGTTGTATCGATCGGGATAAAACTCTGAGCGTCCATTACTGTAGGACAGGCTATCGATAGATGTTTTCTTCCCTGCAGGGGTGCACCAACTTGCCCACCATGCTCGATTAACTCCGGCCGGACACACTTTTCTGGGTCATGCCCAGCCAAACGATACGCTGCAACCCGACCTAGGCTTAATAGAGAGGTCAGCATGCCGGTCTACATCCTAAGAGCACAGGGGTCACGGGCCCATCGCCCTTTGCACTCTTGCATGTTGCGTACGCGGTCGGTGAGCAGACCTAGCCCCCCTTATACAAGGCGAGGCGTTTCAGTCCAACCCGGCGCGCGCCGCTCGGTCGCTAACATCAATTAAGCTTCGGCTGATGCATACGAAGCAGAACACCCATACTATGCCCACGTGATGGTTAGTGCTATCAGGCCAGAGGCCCCTCGGATCACATATCCAAACCGTTAGTGTGTTGGTAGTGCGGTCACGAGCAGAGACTTGCGAAAGATGTGACCCCGTCGCCCTGTCTCGAGGACTTGCGGCAAGGGCTAAGAATGCCCGGCCACGCCTCGTATTCAACTCTCGGGTACCCTCCAGGCCAACCCGTCTCCACATCACTCGCGGGTACCTCTCAGGGTTGACCCACCTTTCCAAGTAACAGTTGTAAAGTCCAAGTAGCTGTGTGTCCAAACACCAGGGGGAAACCCCAAGGAATCACCCTCGATGGATTCCACTCGATGTAATCATCAATGTGAATGTAGGAGGAACCACCCTCGAGGATCACACTTGAGGGGTTGCACGACAACGTCGTTATCAGAAGTGGAAAAGGAGGAATCACCTTCGATGAGCACGACCGAGTAACTACTCCACAGAGTTAGCATCAGAAGTGCTAACGAGGTATCACCCTCGACACTCAATAGTAACGTTGTGGTGTCGTACAACTAAGGGGAGTGTTGTGTGGTGTCGGGGCCTGGCCTTCAATCCCATTGATCGGGTCTTCTGATAATCCAGCGGGGTAGTTGGGTCAACATGGGGTCTTTGATGGGTCTCTAACCAGACTATACTAAGCAGTTTAGGATAAACAGGTAGGTAACAATAGCAGGTTACAAGATCAGGCTATGCATTAGAATAGATAAAGCAGTAGCAGCAACAATTTCTAATGCAAGCATAAGAGAGAAGAGAATAGGCGATATCAGAATGAACGAGGGGGGTTTGCTTGCCTGGTTGCTCAGCCGCAAAGGCAGGGTCGTCAGTGGTGTCGTTGGTGACGTAGTCGATCACAAGGACAACATCAGTCTCGGGGTCTACGGGAGAGAAGAGGGGGAAGAAACAGATAAATAAACAGTAACCATATGCAACACAGAGTATGTTATGCTAACGTGCAGTGCAGGGTTGCCTAAAGATATGTCGAAGTCATATTAGTTATTTTAGATCTTAAGTTGGATTTATTAACCGGTTCATATGCACTATTCATCTATCGAAAATGGGCTAAAAGTTATGGGTTCACCTACGTAGAGGGTCCCGGCATGGAAACAGACGAGACGATTGGATTTGTCTCGTCGTTTTGAGCAACTTTCATGTAGAAAGTTTTTCAATCTGAGCTATTGTTTAATTTCTACTGATTTTCAAAGATCTAAACATTTTCTGGAATTTTAGGAATTATTTAAGTCGAATTATCCAAAACAGTGTATGGTGACGCCAGCAAAACGTCATGATGATGTCAGCAGGTCAAACCCGGCTGGCCAGAGTCAAATCTGACTAGTGGGGCCACTAGGACCCACTTGTCAGCTCTGTTAGTATTAGATAGAGTCTATTTAAACTAAACTAAGGTGAATTAGTAGCAGGGCCCCACATGTTAGTGACTGTTTAGGTTAACTAATTAAATTATTTATAAAAATGTTTTAATTAGGTTAATTACACTGTGGGGCCGGCCTGCCAGTGACACTGGGCTGCCCAGTCAGCATGTTGACTGGGTCAACCCAGTCAACAGGGTCAGCGGGGCCACTAGTCAGTGGCTGCGGGGGTGGCCCTAGCGGCACCACGTCGGCAGGGCGCCGGAGACGGGCTCCGGAGACCATTTTCAGGACGGAGTGCCCCGGGTCTCACCGAAAAACAGCCATGGGGCCGGCCGCGTTCGAACGTGCGGACGAAGTCGCATCAACCTGTGGTGGTCTCACGGGGAGTGGTGGCCAGAACTGAGAGCTACAACGACGGTGACGGCGGCACTTTCGGGTGCTCCACGGGGACGGCGAGGCGAGGCATGGTACGGCGAGCGCAGTGGCTCTACGCGCTGATGGCGCTCGCGTGAGTCCATTGCCACAGTCGGCAGCAGGCAGGAGGCAACGAGCTCGCTAGAGACGAGCTCATGGCGGCGGCCGGAGTACTGTCCCGTCGAGGACAGCGCTGGGGGAGCGGGAGGAGTAGCGGGCGCATGCAGTGGGTGCGGGCGGAGGTGCTGAGTATGACGGGGTGGTCGGCTGCGAGCTCCGCAAGCCGTGGCCACGGCGGCGAGCACCAATGCGGCGACGATCTCGGGCACGACAGGGGGGAGTAGCTACAGCCATGGCAGTGGCTGGGAAGAGAGGGGGAGGAGCGCGGGGCTCACAGAGAGCCGTAGGCAGTTAGCAACGGGCTCAACAGGGGTCGGGGTGGCAGGAGTCGACGACGAGGGCGGCGGCGGAGCAGAGGGGGAAGACGAGCTCGGGGCGGCATCGTGAGCTCGTCTCGGTTCGCGTGGCTTGCCCGAGAAGAAGAGGAGGACATCAGGGAGGCGAGGGCGCAGGACGTCCATGGCGAGGCGGGATGGGGCGCGTCGGGCGAGGTCGGCTCCGGCGTCTGAGGCGGAGCCAAGTCCAGAGGGGAGAGGAGAGGGGGATGGATCTGGGAGAAGGGTAGGTGAGTGGAGAAGTGGGAGATACCGAGGCGCCGGAGGGGGCGTGGCCTTATCCCCTCGTGCGTCACTGCCGGCGACGAGGTTGGGCGGAGCCGTGCCCCTATTCCGACCCTGGTCGGGGGAACAGGGGAAGGGACGACCCGTGGGGGGCGGTGGGCTGGGCCGGCAAGGCAGCTGGACCCAAGGGCAGGGGTTCTCTCTCTCTCTCTCTCTCTCTCTCTCTCTCTCTCCTTTTTCCTTTCCTTTTCTTTTTTTTTGTTTTCAGCCTTTTTCTTTTTACAGCAGGGGTTAGCAATTTATTTGAGCTACGAAATGATTTTGCAAAAATGTGAAACTTGGTCACTGATAACCCGCAAGTATACAGGATAGTTGTAGCCTCTTTCGATAAGTAAGTGTGTCGAACCCAACGAGGAGCTAAAGGTAGAACAAATACTCTCTCAAGTCCTATCGGCCACTAATACGACTCTACGCACGCTTGACGTTCACTTTACCTAGAACAAGTATGAAACTAGAAGTACTTTATAGGCGTGATAGGATAGGTTTGCAAGATAATAAAGAAGACGTAAATAAAAGCTAGGGGCTGTTTAGATAAAGATGCAATAAAGTAAATATAGTGAGTGTGGAAAAGTGGTGGTAGGAGTTGTGAAATTGTCCCTAAGCAACTGACTAAATTACTAGACCGATAATCACTATTGCAATTCTATTTGAGGGAGAGGCATAAGCTAACATACTTTCTCTTCTTGAATCATATGCACTTATGATTAGAACTCTAGCAAGCATCCGCAACTACTAAAGATTCATTAAGATAAAACCCAACCATAGCATTAAAGCATCAAATCCCCTTTATCCCATACGCAACAATCCCCTTACTCGGGTTTATGCTTCTGTCACTCAAGCAACCCACCATAAAAGAATCATGAACGTATTGCAACACCCTACAGCGGGAATCCCTCATGCTTGCGCGACACGGAGGGCACAATAGGACAGCACCAATAATAAAACATGCAACTCCAACCAATCATAGCAATTCATCAATCACCGATAGGACAACGAAAATCTACTCAAACATCATAGGATGGCAACACATCATAGGATAATAATATGAAGCATAAAGCACCATGTTCAAGTGAGGGTACAGCGGGTTGTGGGAGAGTGGACCGCTGGATATAGATGGGGGAAGGTGATGGAGATGTTGGTGAATATGATGAAGGTGTTGGTGAAGATCGCGGTGATGATGATGGCCCCCGGCGGCGTTCCGGCGCCACCAGAAGCAAGGGCGAGAGAGCCCCCCTTATTCTTCTTCTTCTTCCTTGACCTTCTCCCTAGATGGGAGAAGGGTTTCCCCTCTGGTCCTTGGCTCCCATGGCTTGGGAGGCGCGAGAGCCCCTCCGAGATTGGATCTATCTCTCTATTTTTGCGTTCTGATATTCTACCCTGGCACCGTTTCCTTTATATCTAGAGATCCGTAACTCCGATTGGATTGAAACCTTCGCCCAGATCATTTTCCAAAAATTAGCTTTCTTGCGGCCAAAGAAGGGTATCAACCGCCTTATGGGTGGCCCACGAGGGTGGGGGGCGCCCACCTAAAGTGGGTGTGGGCCCCTATCTCGTGGCCACCTCGGGCACCGTCTCGCGTTGATTTTACCTCCCAAAAATCACAAATATTCCAAAATAATTCTCCATCCGTTGTTATCCCGTTTGGACTCCGTTTGATATGGGGTTTCTGCGAAACATAAAACATGCAACAGACAGGAACTGGCACTAGGCACTGGATCAATATGTTAGTCCCAAAATATAGTATAAAAAGTTGCCAAAAGTATATGAAAGTTGAAGAATATTGGCATGGAACAATCAAAAATTATAGATACAACGGAGACGTATCAGCATCCCCAAGCTTAATTCCTGCTCGTCCTCGAGTAGGTAAATGATAAAAAAGATAATTTTTTTATTGTGGAATGCTACCTAGCATAATCTTGATCATATGTCTAATCATGGCATGAATATTAAGACACGAGTGATTCAAAGCAACAGTCTATCATTTGACATAAAAACAATAATACTTCAAGCGTACTAATAAAGCAATCATGTCTTTTCAAAACAACAAGGCCAAACCAAGCTTATCCCTACAAAATCATATAGTTTGGCCATGCTTCATTTTCGTCACACAAAATGCTCCCATCATGCACAATCCCGATGACAAGCCGAGCAATTGGTTCATACTTTTTAACGCGCTTCAGCTTTTTCAACCCTCATGCAATACATGAGCGCAAGCCATGGATATAGCACTATAGGTGGAATAGAATATGATGGTGGAGGTTTATATGGAGAAGACAAAAAAGGGAGAAAGTCTCACATCGACGCGGCTAATCAACGGGCTATGGAGATGCCCATCAATTGATGTCAATGCGAGGAGTAGGGATTGCCATGCAACGGATGCACTAGAGCTATAAGTGTGTGAAAAGCTCAAACTGAAAACTAAGTGGGTGCGCATCCAACTTGCTTGCTCATGAAGACCTAGGGCATTTGAGGAAGCCCATCGTGGGAATATACAAGCCAAGTTCTATAATGAAAATTCCCACTAGTATATGAAAGTGACAACATAGGAGACAATCTATATGAAGAACATGGTGCTACTTTGAAGCACAAGTGTGGAAAAGGGATAGTAACATTGCCCCTTTTCTTTTCTTTTTCTTTTCTTTTTCTTTTTTTCTTTTTTCTTTTTTCGGTGGGTTTCTTTGCCCCCCTTTTTCATTTAGGCTTCTTTGGCCTTCCCTTTTTTCATGGGGCAATGCTCTATAATGATGATCATCACACTTTTATTTACTTACAACTCAATATTACAACTCGATACTGGAACAAATATATGACTCTATATGAATGCTTCCGGCGGTGTACCGGATGTGCAATGATCTAGCATAGCAATGATATCAAAAAACGGACAAGCCATGGAAACATCATGCTACCTATCTTACGATCATGCAAAGTAATATGACAATAAATGCTCAAGTCATGTACATGATGATGATGGAAGTTGCATGGCAATATATCTCGGAATGGCTATGGAAATGCCATAATAGGTAGGTATGGTGGCTGTTTTGAGGAAGATATAAGGAGGTTTATGTGTGATAGAGCATATCATATCACGGGGTTTGGATGCACCGACGAAGTTTGCACCGAATCTCGAGGTGAGAAAGGGCAATGCACGGTACCTAAGAGGCTAGCAATGATGGAAAGGTAAAAGTGCATATAATCCATGGACTCACATTAATCATAAAGAACTCCTATACTTATTGCAAAAGTTTATTAGCCCTCAAAGCAAAGTACTACTACACATGCCCCTAGGGGAATAGATTGGTAGGAAAAGACCATCGCTCGTCCCCGACCGCCACTCATAAGGAAGACAATCAAAGAAACACGCCATGCTTCAAATTTGTCGCACAACAGTTACCATACGTGCATGCTACGGGACTTGCAAACCTCAACACAAGTGTCTCTACAATCCATAACCACCCACTAGCATGACTCTAATATCACCATCTTTAGATCGCAAAACTATTGCAAGGAATCAAACATATCATATTCAGCAATCTACAAGTTTATGTAGGATTTTATGACTAACCATGTGAATGACCAATTCCTGTCATATCTCTAAATAGATATAAGTGAAGCAAGATAGTTTAATTATTTCTACAAAATAAATGCCCACGCTCTAACGAATATAAGTGAAGCAAAAGAGCATTCTACAAATGGCGGTTTTCTATGTGAAGAGAAACAGGCAATCCAGACTTCAAATGATATAAGTGAAGCGCATGAAGCATTCTATAAAGCCATACTCAAAAGATATAAGTGAAGTGCAATGAGCATTCTAAATCAACCAAGGACTATCTCATACTAGCATGGTGCATAAAAGAAAAATGAAAACTAAATGCAAAAGACGCTCCAAGACTTGCACATATCACATGAACGAAACGAATACGAAAACATACCGATACTTGTTGAAGAAAGAGGGGATGCCTTCTGGGGCATCCCCAAGCTTAAACGCTTGAGTCTCCTTGAATATTTACTTGGGGTGCCTCGGGCATCACCAATCTTGAGCTCTTGCCTCTCTTCCTTTTCCTCATATCGAGACCTCCTCGTTTAGACACTTCATCCACAGAAAACTTCAACTGAAAACTTGGTAAGATCCGTTAGTATAATAAAGCAAATCACCACTCTAAGTACTGTAGCAAACCAATTCATATTTTGTTTTTTCATTGTCTATACTGTAATATAACTTTTTCATGGCTTAATCCACTGATATAAATTGATAGATTCATCAAAACAAGCAAACTATGCATCAAAAACAGAATCTGTCAAAAATAGAACAGTCTGTAGCAATCTGAACATTCACCATACTTATAGTACCCCAACAATTCTACCAAACTTAGGACAAATAGAAAAGTTTTACAGCAATACAGTGCAAAAAGAATCAGAACCATTTGACGTTCCAGTTAAAAATGTAAAATCGCGCACTACAGCCAAAGTTTCTGTCCTGCACCGTACAAACCAACAAGCATTGTAAACATCCTAAAGGCAAACCTTAGCACATTATTTTTATAATACAATGGAATTGTACAAGGGGATAATTATTTTTGATGAAAAGTTTATGTAATTAAGATTCACAAAGTTTCTGTGAGCATGAACAAAGTTCAAGGAGCTCTCCCACTTCAACAATGCTTGTCTTTCTCACTTTCACTTTCCTTTTTGAAAAGTTTTTAGGTTCCCCTCTTTATTTTTTTGTTTTTAAACTATATAAAAGAAATCAACAGAAATAAATGACTCTCTAAAACTTCCAGGTTGTCTCCCTGGCAGCGCTTTCTTTAAAGCCATTAAGCTAGGCATTTAGTGCTCAAGTAATGAATCCACCCGGATCCCAAGGTATATCAAAGCCAATTTTAATTAACAATGATTTGTAATTTAGTAGTGAGCACGAAGTAACATATATCATGCAACAACGAAGTCTAACTCTCTTCCTATGCATCAGCATGTCATAAAAGAACAATTCATGCACACATAGTTATGGCCAATGCATAGTATAAGCATATTCTTGCAATTCTATCATGTTGGAAACATAAAGAGGCGGAGATGTAGTTCCTCTCTCATAATAATTGCAAGTAGGAGCAGCAATCACATGCATATTATATCTATCAAAATCATCATGTGTAGTAGTAAAACTCAACCCATCAATATAATCCTTAATGAGCACAAACTTCTCCGATAAAGTGTAGTAGGGAGAATTCAAAAAGATAATAGGACTATCATGCGTGGGTGCAATAGCAACAATTTCATGTTTAACATAAGGAACTATAGCAAGTTCATCTCCATAAGCATAATTCATATTGGCATCTTGGCCACAAGCATAGCAAGCATCATCAAAAAGGGATATTTCAAACAAATTCAAGAGATCATAGCAATCATCATAGCAATCATCATAGTAATCATCATAGCAATCATCCTTCGGTAAGCACGAAGGGAAATTAAACAATGTATGAGTTGAAGAGTTACTCTCATTAGAAGGTGGGCACGGGTGATCAATCCGCTCTTCCTCCTTTTGTTCTTTGCTCTCATCATCATCTCTTTCATCCAATGAGCTCACAGTTTCATCAATTTCTTCTTCCATAGCTTCCTGCAAAATATTAATCTCTTCTTGGACAGCGGAGACTTTCTCAATAAATGCATTAATATAATAATTGTATTCATAATTTTCATAGCAATATCTAAGTATAGCAAGATTTTCAGGCCTATAAACATCATCATCTAAAGCTTCATACTTTTCAAACAAAGATTCAATTTCATAAGCAGCCTTAAAAGCAACAAATTCTACTATTTGTTCCACATCACAGTAATCATATATACCATTAGCATAAGAAGCTAAGGTTTCATTATCATCAAATTTTCATGAAAAGGGAAGGTGTGGAGCCTTCATCCTAGAGCAACAAGTAATATCATATCTCAAGCATAGATCCCGGGCATACCAATGCAACATAATAAATTGGTCCCATAGTAGTTTCCCTTTTTGTGTCGAGCGATAATCCCTAAAGTATTCACGTTGATCCAACGTGTCTCCCATTATAAAGTTGAATGGGGTTTTCTCAGGATTATCAAAGTAGTACATAATATCTTTCACATAATGAGAATCGAGGGTTTTAGGAGTTACCCCATCTCCATGAGTAGCAAGTACACCTAATTTTTTTGGTATTTTGTGTTCCATATCCATAACTAAATATAGAGAACAACTTAGAACAGCAAATAAAAATTACTTACTGATAAAGCAAACAAGCACACACGAGAATATTCACCCCACGCAATGACTCCCCGGCAACGGCGCCAGAAAAAGGTCATGATAACCCGCAAGTATACGGGATAGTTGTAGCCTCTTTCGATAAGTAAGAGTGTCGAACCCAATGAGGAGCTAAAGGTAGAACAAATACTCTCTCAAGTCCTATCGGACACTGATACGACTCTACGCACGCTTGATGTTCACTTTACCTAGAACAAGTATGAAACTAGAAGTACTTTGTAGGTGATAGGATAGGTTTGCAAGATAATAAAGAACACGTAAATAAAAGCTAGGGGCTGTTTAGATAAAGATGCAATAAAGTAAATATAGCGAGTGTGGAAAAGTGGTGGTAGGAGTTGTGAAATTTTCCCTAAGCAGCTGACTACATTACTAGACCGATAATCACTATTGCAATTCTATTTGAGGGAGAGGCATAAGCTAACATACTTTCTCTTCTTGGATCATATGCACTTATAATTGGAACTCTAGCAAGCATCCGCAACTACTAAAGATTCATTAAGGTAAAACCCAACCATAGCATTAAAGCATCAAGTCCCCTTTATCCCATACGCAACAATCCCCTTACTCGGGTTTATGCTTCTGTCACTCAAGCAACCCACCATAAAAGAATCATGAACGTATTGCAACACCCTACAGCGGGAATCCCTCACGCTTGCGCGACATGGAGGGCACAATAGGACAGCACCAATTATAAAACATGCAACTCCAACCAATCATAGCAATTCATCAATCACCGATAGGACAACGAAAATCTACTCAGACATCATAGGATGGCAACACATCATAGGATAATAATATCAAGCATAAAGCACCATGTTCAAGTAAAGGGTATAGCGGGTTGCGGGAGAGTGGACCACTGGATATAGATGGGGGAAGGTGATGGAGATGTTGGTGAAGATGATGGAGGTGTCGGTGAAGATCGTGGTGATGATGATGGCCCCCGACGGCGTTCTGGCGCCACTGGAAGCAAGGGGGAGAGAGACCCCCTTCTTCTTCTTCTTCTTCTTCTTCTTCTTCCTTGACCTTCTCCCTAGATGGGAGAAGGGTTTCCCCTCTGGTCTTTGGCTCCCATGGCTTGGGAGGGGCAAGAGCCCCTCCGAGATTGGATCTATCTCTCTGTTTCCGCGTTCTGGTATTCTGCCCTGGCACCGTTTCCTTTATATATGGAGATCCGTAACTCCGATTGGATTGAAACCTTCGCCGAGATCGTTTTCCAAAAATTAGCTTTCTTGCGGACAAAGAAGGGCATCAACCGCCTTACAGGTGGCCCACGAGGGTGGAGGGCGCGCCCACCTAAAGTGGGCGTGGGCCCCTATCTCGTGGCCACCTCGGGCACCGTCTCGCGTTGATTTTACCTCCCAAAAATCACAAATATTCCAAAATAATTCTCCATCCATTTTTATCCCGTTTGGACTCCGTTTGATATGGGGTTTCTGTGAAACATAAAACATGCAACAGATAGGAACTGGCACTGGGCACTGGATCAATATGTTAGTCCCAAAAAATAGTATAAAAAGTTGCCAAAAGTATATGAAAGTTGAAGAATATTGGCATGGAACAATCAAAAATTATAGATACAACGGAGACGTATCAGTCACATAAATACTATGGTATATTCCACATTGCCACAAAATGTTTGGGAAATTTTGGAATCCTTTGGCATTTTTCAAAAAATGAATTTAGGAATTTATAGTGTTGTTTTGGAACTGATTTAAATGCTTTGGCCCACTTTGACTTGATGGTGATGTTGTTTTTCTTAACAACAAGTTGTTTTGGAATATTTGCTAAATGGTGAACATTTTTCCAGCATCTTTTGTGCAACTTCAAATTTCACTTTGAATTTGAATTGAGTTCACAGAAGGATTGTGAAATGAGATATTTAACCACTGTGGTTAATCAATGCAAATGATGATGACTTGGCATGATCATAAGGGTTTACTATGGTGTGATACTAGGGATGTTACAGTAGGCCACCATGCCCTGCCGAGCACCATGCCAGCAAGGAGCAGAGGAGCACTGCCCGAGGCCAGGAACCACCATGGTCCGGGCTACATCCATACACCAGGTGTGCCGACACGCCCCACACGCGCCACCGTACACCCGTCGGAGAACAAAACCAAAGTGCCCGCCACGCCAACAGAAAGCATTGAGATCAAGACCAGCTGCAGCAGTACCGCCACCACCCCTCACCACAGACCATAGTACTCGTTGTCGCTGTTCAGCCGCCATTGAGCAGCACCACCGCATCAGGCGCACTGCACCATGTTGCCGACGAAGTTGGGCAGCAGCACTGCACCACATCCGTGAAGCCTGCGAGCAGAGGATGGGGGGCTGCCACCTCGCCCCATCGAGGTCGGCCAGATCTGAGAACCGAGGCAGGGAGCTCCACGCGCCGCCACTCGAGCGGGTCCCTGACAACCGGATCCGCACCATGCCACGCCTGGAGACACCGCCGGAGGAGCCACCCACCGGACCTGCGTCCCAGGCCACCGGGACGCCGCCGCTGGTCGTTGAGCAGGTCAAAGAAGAGCACTTCCCAACCGCCACCGCGAGCACCCGGCGCGGCAGCAACACCGCGCCCAGGCCTGACCCCCATGCCGCCCGAGCGGCCGCAGCGGTCGCCGTCGCCACATAGACCGAGGTCGCTGCCTCGGGGCCCAGGCTCCGCCTCACTCTTCGCTACGGCCGGAGATCCCCCTCCCCTTAGAGGAATGGGGGTCCGCCGCCACCACGGCAGGGGTCGGCGGCAGCGGCGGCGAGGAGCGGCAGGGGGGCGGCCTGGTGGCACTAGATCTGGGGGCCCTCGGGTCGCCTCGCGAGGGAGACGATGCGAGGGACACGAGGCGAGGTGTGATCTGAGTGGGACATTTCATTTCAAAATGTTTTGTAGCTCAAACGGTCTATTCGATTCAAGATCCGTTTTCACATAAAAACGGCATGATGAAACCTTCGAAACTAGATCCCATGTTGGCATGTTCCAATGACTTTTTCTTCTAGGTCAAAAGTTATCATGCCTGGCCCAAGTAAGGTATTAGCTCTGTTGTACATATATTACCATGTTATTTACATAAATGTTATCGAAGTATGTTTTCAACAACTTTTTTCCCTGAGTCAAAATTATCGTGGTGTCTTTATGTTAGTTATCAGGTCTAGAAGCCTGTATTACCATGTTATTTATAGATTATATTTTTGATAACGTTTTTCTACGAGTTAAAGTTATCGTGATGTTTGTACATAAGTTATCAAGTCCGGCGACGTATATTATCATATTATTTACACAGAAGTTATCGGTGACATGTTTTCAACAATTTTTTTTCCATGGGTCAAAGTTTACATGGTGTTTGTACCTAGGTTTCCATGGGGTATATTTCACCAACAACCCTCCCCTAACACCATCGCCAAAGGTTACCAGGAGTGGGGTACATAAGTTGTCACGTCTGTGATGTGTGAGCTACCCCCCCCCCCCCCCCGGGGGGGGGGGGGGGTATATTTCATCACCCCTCCCACCGCTCCCGTTCACCAAAGTTACCAGGACCGGGGTACATAAGTTATCAGGTCTGCCACGTGTGAGTTATCGTGTTATTAACATCAAAATTACCATGGGTATATTTCATTACTCCCCTTGCCAAAGTTACCAGGACCATGGCACATAACTTATCAGGTCTGCAATGTGTGAGTTACCATGCTATTCACACAAAAGTTACCGGGGGATATGTCATTAACCCCTCCCCACCTCATGCCAAAGTTATCAATATCGAGGTACATAAATTATCAGGTCTGCGATGTGTGAGTTACCAGGAGGATATTTCATCAACACCCCCCTCCCCCCAGGTGCCTATACCAGAGGTACATAAGTTATGAGGTCTACTATGTTTCATGGATCAAAGTGTGTGTGTGGATACAACATAATTACAACAAAGAAAAAACCGGGTCACAAGAAACACAAAAAACTGATTTTGTTTTGCTGTCATGATTTTTAAAAGGTTGATGTAACTAATCATCATTTATTGGACAACACATTAGGATCAAGTGAGTTGGTTGTCCTAAGCACCCAAGAGCCTAGGTACGAAGGAAAGAAATATGGTCAACACCCTGACTCATCACCATTAAAAGTTGTAATCCACAAAAATCATGGTCCAATTAATGACGTAAGGAAAGAAATCAAGTGGATGCCAATTAATGACCCTTTTAATAGCAACTCTTTATATTTTTGACAGTACTAGCGTCCCTTCTTAAAGTCAAAACTAGTTCTTTTGAAAGTGTTTAAGTTCATAGTCAATCAGTATGTATTACACCCGCAAAAAAAATCAGTATATATTACACTAATCGGTGACGGTGAGGATGATGTCCACACACCGCAACAGGGAGGCCCAACCTAACATTCCAACACCGTTGCGTCAGCAGACACGTCTTAATTTTTCAAGGTTTTTTGTTTGAGAAATTCATTTTTTATAGTAAAGACGGCGCCTTCACTCGAAAGTGGCATCTCTCACATTTTTCTTTTGATCTAAGAGGCATCTTCACATTTCTGGCAAGGTTAGGCCCGGATGCTCTCGGTTTTCTTTTCTTTTTGAGACACCGCCCGAGGGCTCATCGGCCTGGCCCGCCAGCTGTCCCCTAGCGGGCCGGGCGCGGCCGGCGCGCACACCATTTACGGAAATACGAGGCCCTGGCGGCCCATCCCGGCCCGCTCGTCGCTCTAGCTTTGCGGGTAGGCGAAGGCATAGTCGTCCTCAATCATATTGCACAATCCGAGATGGGTTAAGACCCTAGCCACCAACCCCTCCCCGTCTCCACCCTCCCCACCGCACCACACCAAGCCCACTCCTCGCCGCCGCCCGCCTGCCCGATCGTCGCCACGCCCAGCTGACTGGCCCAGCGGCACTCCTCGCGCCGCCCGGTTGTCTCAGAGCTCATGTTGTCGCGTGAGCTAAGGTAGACTTCAGGCCAGGCGTGTGAAGCTTCCAGGACACCAAGCAAACACACCCTATATCTCACTACTTCGAGTTAGCGTGTTTCATGAGCTTCTAACACAGGTTCAGGTCGATTTTAGAACCTTTCATGCGTTTTCTTCTATCTTTTTTTCTGTCTGTTGTTATCAAAACTTCTTTTGATTTCTGGTTTTTTCTGTTTCTTTATACTTTTTTTATTTCCTAATACATATCTACTTCTCAAAGACATCTTGTAGATTTTCGTATACGTTTGAATGTTTTTTAATACACGTTGAACATTTTTCAAATACACGATAAACCATTTTCCAATATATGTTTTACCCATTTTCCGAATACAAATTTAAAAGGTGAAATACACGTTGAACAATTTTCTGAATCATACAGAATATTTTTTATAAACTAAGCAAATATTTTCATTACTTTGTATAAATATTTTTCTTGAAATGCTAGTAACATATTTTTGAAACACATTAATATTTTTCGAATGTCACATATATTTTTGAATGGTTTGAAACATTTTTTAATTATGCGGACATGTTTCAGATGCATAATTTTTTTAAAAATGTTTCAGGTGCATAAAAAATGTTTCGAATAAACAATTTAAAAAAGGTTTCAGATGCATAAAAAAATGTACAATATGTATGAAAATAGTGGACGTCAAAATTTATATATGAATAGATTTTAGTCATGTATTTTTTAAAATGTAAACATGCACAAAAATGTTTCATATGTATAAAATAAAGTATAATATTAAGGAAAAAAGGGGACGTCAAAATGTATATTTCAATAAAAGCTTAATCATGTCTTCTTGAAATTCTAAACGTATATAAAGAATGTTTCTTATTTATAGCAAAAATGCATAGTGTGTATGGAAAAAAGTTTTACATCTGTACATATATTTTCAAAAAAAGATGCACAATATGTATTTGAAAACATGTATAAAATGGTTTTATACAAAATATGTACGTTATGTATGAATAAGTAGACATGGATTGGACAAAAAAAAGGAAATAATGAGAAAGAAACAAAGAAAATTGATGGAAACCGAGAAGAAAATACCCCCCCCCCCCCACTCCCCAAAAAAAGCCGAAGAAGAAAAAGAGAAATGAAAACCGAAGAAAAACCAGTGGAAAACCGCTCCTCGAGTGTCCCTCACTATACCGACCTACAAGCAGCGAGCAGGACGGCTGCTAGAGGAGAGACGTAATTATGAGTCAACACAGGCGATACATAGCCCAAGCGCTTCGGTTTGAGATAGTTCCCTCGTGTTCTTCCCGCACGCAGGCACGTACTAGGAAGCTCCGTGTTGAATTTTAGTAGCTTAGATTTGGACAGCAAAATGGGATGATTCATGTAAAGCATAAATGGTGTTGACCAGGCCTTGCATGTGGTAAGCTGGCCCATATTATTCCTTATCGCGTGTGCGCACACACATAAAAATAGCTAATTATTCGTGTCTCAAAACATATATTCTTATTATCTATTAAAAAATATATAATTTCTTCCTCCATGGAAAACTCCAGTTTCTTACAAGTACTCCCTCCGTCCGGAAATACTTGTCATCAAAATGAATAAAATGGGATGTATCTAGATGTATATTAGTTCTAGATATATCCCTTTTCATTCATTTTGATGACAAGTATTTTCGGACGGAGGGAGTAATTACTAATCTCTAAGTTGCTGTTATAAGTATCTAAAAAAACTAATGTTGGGAGTTGGGTGGAACGATGATTTTTGAGCCAAACAGGAACAAAGAGTATGTTTGTAGCAGGTGCGTGCAACTATTACTTTGTAGCTGGTACGTAGTAGGTGTGCCTCGCAGTGCCATTTCATACTAAAAGGGAGTCACTAGTAGTGGTACTGCCATAGGGCACATTCCATATTCCCATCATGTAGCAATATGTTTTTAAATGGAAGTACTAGTGTCCCTTCTCAAAGTCAAAACTAGTTCATTTTAAAGTGTTTGAGCTCACAGTCAATCGGCATATCACACTAATCGGTGACGATGAGGACGATGTCCACTTTTTTTTTTGACAATAAGGACGATGTCCACGTACTGCAAGGCAGGAGGCCCAACCTACTTTCCAATATTATTGCGTCAGCAGACGCGTCTTCATTTTTCAACTTTTTTTTTTCAGAATGCATTTTATATGTAGCAAAGACGCGTCTGCACTCGAGAGTGGCACCTTCACATTTTTTTTTTTGAGAAAGCCTTCACATTTTTTGTGAGGGGCACCTTCACATTCCCGGCAAGGTTAGGTTGACGCTAATCGGTTTTCTTTTCTTTTCGAGACCGCGCGAGGACTCGATTAGGTCCGCCGCGCGAGGGCTCGTTGGCCCGGCCCGCCTGCTGTCGCCTAGCGGCCCGGGCGCGGCCGGCGCGTACCCATTTACGGAAACTTGAGGCCCTGGCGGCCCATTCCGGCCCGCTCGCCGCTCTAGCTTTGCGGGAAGGAGAAGGCATCGTCATCCTCCATCATATTCCCCAATCCGAGATGGGTTAAGACCCTCGCCACCAACCCCTCCCCGTCTCCGCCCTCCCCACCGCACCGCGCGAAGCCCACTCCTCGCCGCCGCCCGCCCGCAGGCCCGATCGCCGCCGCGCGCAGCCGACTGGCCCAGCGGCACTCCTCGCGCCGCCCGGTCGCCGGATTCCGCCGTCCTTCGCGCGCCGCGCGAGCTGCCTTGCACAGTGAGTAGTAGACAAGCTAGGGTTGACACTCCTCCTTTATCCCCACCCGCGCTTACTCCTCCTCCTCGCCCTCACAGTCGCCTTTTTCCTGCTCCCTGTGCCAGTCCTCTCCCCGCCGCCAGCTCCGCCAGGTCACCCGGCGTCGCCTCCCCCTTCCCTGCCGCTGCTCCTCACGCCGTCGGCGCTCAGTTCGCCGGGGTCGCGCCAGGGGAGTACCGGCTGTCTGTCCGTCGATCTACCCTCCGCGGCGCCACTCGAGGGCTGCGGTAACGATCTCAACCCTCAATCGTATCTCCCGTGCGACTTGTTTGTGCGGATCGGGCGATTTGTTTGTCAAATCGGCGGTGGCTTTTGTGTTCATACGCCCTCGGTTGACCGGATCTGCGAGAATTCTCAAATTTAGGTGTTCTGCTGTCAATGTAGTACGGTCCATGTAGTTGATTCCCGGTAATCTTGCAATATCATGTGGCACGGTGCCAGTGTGGAGTTGATAAGAGGGTGAAATACTACTCTCTGTCGCTGTGCCTGTTATTGGGTCGATTTTTTAGACAGATTGATCGTTGTCGGTTTCATGTGTACTGTTTATGCATTGCTGTTCAGGGTTTAAGTGCCAGTGATGCCTATTTGGATTCATGCTCCTATGAGGCTCACACGAACGTGATTGCTGATTACCATCATTTCACAGTTTTCACTGGTTTGCTGCTCCTTGCCTTGCTCACTTGACCCATATGCACACAATTGTCTGTCTTCGCTACGTCATAGGTCATATTACCCTAGGCGTATTTATCGTCCCTTAACATCCCTATCTTCCATTGCAAGAGGCATCATGTTCTAGGCCTCAGCCGGATCCCATTGTCATTATTTCTATATTAACCCGTGCTTCAAGTAATTAAACTTTATAATGATATCTGTTTTCACTTGTTAACATTTGTAGAGTTTTATTGGTTCATCCTGATCACACTTATCTTTTGAGGACAACATATTTTCTTTAGGCAAAAATTCCGGATACATGTGAATATGATATATTCATTTTAGTAGCTTATTGGTTTCATTATGTTTGAAGATGGTGCTCTTTCGTGTGTGCAAATGGTGACACACTAATGCGTTTTTCGTATTACTGTTGCAGGACAACTATCATTGATAATATTAACCGAGAGACTAGTTTGAAGCTTTGGATTCTCTGTTGAAGCGTGCACACAAATCCTTTGTTAGAACATAGATAGCAGGAGGGCATTGAAATGTGGCAGCTTGCCTCCATCCTTTGTTACTTCTGAATACTGAAGAGCTTAGCTTATCATATTCTTCAAAATTCAAGGTCATACTGCTATGCAATCTGGGATGGAACAAACAACAGGGGTAAGTGGTCATGAACATGTAATTGATATTCCAAGGGATAGCGGTCCTTCGGCCTCGGCATCGCACAGTGTTGGTAGAGAGAACCATGAAGAGTTGAATCCTGTGGATAGACCTACAACAAGAGCTGCAACGTCTGCCTTGCAGCCACCAGCAGCAATAGGTCCTCCTCATGCAGACAGTGCTTCAGGCACTAGGAGACGTGATAACTATGGTCGGCGACATAGGAGCCCTTTGAACTCTGGACTATGGATTTCGGTTGAAGTTATCGTTAACGTTAGCCAAATTGTTGCTGCCATTGTTGTGCTATCCCTGTCAAGGAAGGAACATCCACAAGCTCCATTGTTTGAGTGGGTCATAGGTTACACAGTCGGTTGTTTTGCCACTTTGCCACATCTTTATTGGCGCTATATACACCGTAATATCGTGAACGGTGAGAATGAGCCAGCACACTCACTTCAGGGCTCCTCGCAGAACAACTCGACTGAGCCCACTCCTGCAAGTGTATCAGAACGACGAAGGAATGCTGCACGAAATGCAGTTCTGGCTAACCCAAGGTACATTGTTGTCTTTTTGCATGAATAGTCCTCAATATGTTGTTGGTTTTATATGAAATGGTCATAGCTGGCATGTGAAATTCACTCTGTTACAGCTCACAAATGCATTTCTGTATCATAGGGAACTTCTGTTGAATTATTATATGGTTGAAACTGGCTAGCTTTGCTGTTTTTGCTATTTGACCAGGAAAATATTACTAGATGCTGCTCTCAGCTAGGCTACGGTATATGGGAGCTAGTTTATGCCTGTCCTCCACGCATCTACTTACGATGAATACTCATGATGAATATACTACAAAGTCCATAGTTCTGTTCTGTTATGGATGGGTCATAACATGAACCAAATTATAAGTGATGACGGATGCCCCTTGTTTGCAGGATTAATGCACTTTTTGATCACTTCAAGATGGCCTTGGATTGTTTCTTTGCCGTGTGGTTTGTTGTAGGAAATGTGTGGATATTTGGTGGGCGTTCTTCGGCTGTTGATGCTCCAAACTTGTACAGGTAAGTACATATATTGTTTCTTTGGATCTGATGTTCTGTTTCTTTACCCTGCTACTCATGTTGTCCCCTACCAGGTTATGCATCGTGTTCCTCACCTTCAGCTGTATTGGGTATGCCATGCCTTTCATCCTCTGCGCAATGATATGCTGTTGTCTCCCCTGCATTATATCTGTCATGGGCTTCAGAGAAGACACAAACAATACAAGAGGGGCCACTTCAGAATCCATCAATACTTTGCCGACTTATAAATTCAAAACCAAGAAACGCCGCCATGGTTCAGGTAACGAAGCCGAAGGCCAAGAGGGAGGTATAGTGGCTGCAGGGACTGACAAGGAGCGATCGCTTTCTGCTGAAGATGCTGTATGTTGACCTGTTTCCTTTGTGTGTCTTTTGTACCTGCTTATTGCTGCAAAATGGAAGTGCCATGTTGCAAGCACTTACCGACTTGCCTTTTTTGGTGCTTCCAGGTTTGCTGCATCTGCCTTGCCAAGTATGCACACAACGAAGAGCTTCGTGAACTTCCCTGCACACACTGTTTCCACAAGGAATGCGTGGACAAATGGCTAAAGATAAATGCACTCTGCCCTCTGTGCAAAGCCGAGATAGCAAGCTCATCTGGCACGTCTGATACTCGCCACATTGACCATACAGTACCGACGCAGGAGATCGAAATGCATTAGATTGATCTGCCTTCCATCTTCCAGAGGTGATACATAAGCATATAGTTGCTCGCGGTGCCGGTCTGCATGTATAAAGTTGATGCTTTTGATCTATGGATTGTAGCGATGGTGTCCCAAGGTTTTTTTTTGTGTCCTTTTTTTTATCTTGGAGAAGTTACAGCTCTTCTCGCTGTCAACACTCTTGACAATGCAAATGCAGTATTGTTTCTATTTGGCGTTCCGCTGAACTTGGAGAAATGCTGGCCCAGGCCCAGGTATATATATGTTGCCTTTTCACTGTGGTACGGCCTATGTCTATCATTTTTCTTTTCAGAGATAAAAATTTACTCCCTCCGTTCCTTGATGTAAGGTGTATAGATGTTTGAGAAAAAGTCCAAAATATAAGGTGTATTCCGCTGCACCACTCGCCTAGATAATGTTTTTAGGGATTTGATTACATTTTCTTATATTAGGCAAGCTCCTCTATTTTCTTATCTCAATTAGTTAGGTGTAATCTCGCCCAAAACTCATGAAATTTTTCCTCCATGAGCGTTTTTTAATTTTCGTGCCAAAAACTATACACCTTATATTTAGGAATGGAGGGAGTATTATATTGGGAGGATAATGATGCCATTGGGCTTCCCATTCGACTCCGGTGCCATGGGCGTGCGTGATTGCTGGGTTGGCAAACGCACGTAACCTTTGGACATCTTGCATGCTGGTGTAACGGCGGCGTAGGATGGTCTATCAGAAATTAGGACCAGAGATCATGTTGAGCAGAGTAGATAGCTGGCTAACATGTTTCGAGCCATGCATGGATATGAGGCTGTTTTTCCCGAGCCAGGCTGGGTTGAGATGTGTATACAATGCAGCTACTGTTCACTACTGGAATCAAACACGCCCCTAAATCCAAACCATGCATACGCATGTTCTACTACAGGAAATACTGTCATTGTCTGATTGTTCAGCTGTGTGCCGAGTGTGAATTCACGGGTATGACTACAGGAAATACTGTCATTGCCTGATTGTTCAGCTGTGTGCCGAGTGTGAATTCACGGGTACTCAGCATACGGAGAGTAAGCCGAGTGTCTGGTAAAACCACTCGTCAACAACCCAATACTCCGCAATGTGCCATTAAAAAAGAACTTGTAATGTGGCATCTTTTTTTTTTGAAGGGTTGTAATGTGGCATCTTTGTCGAGTGTTTGGTTAAAAACAGTCGGCACAGGAAGTAAAAGACACTTGGCTTACACGGGTGGCTCGAAAAAGTTCAGGCCACGTGCCCCACTTGCTTACACTTGATGCAGAATTGGTAATCCCATTAAAAAAAACACTCGGCTTACTTATTTACATTTTCTTTTTCATAATGCAGTTACAGGTATAAGCCGAGTACCCGATATATAACACTCGTCTTACCCTTTTGAATTTATATTTTCTTTTGCATTTTTGTTTATTATAAATCCATTTCTTAATGCACAAAGTATTTTTTTAACTATTACCCCTATTTTTGTTTTACTAGCAAAAGAGCCCGTGCGTTGCAACGGGAGAGAAAACATAACACGCACTCTTAACCCAACAATCATCACCCAAGACCACAATAGGTCCATCTCCTTTATTTTTTGCGAGGCATCATATTTGTATTGCCGCTTATCCTCCTTCTCACCCTCGCCATCGATGGCCTCGGTGTTCACACAAAATAAAAAAACGTATTTGAATATGTTTAATCCTAAGGCGTCTCTCTCTTCCTCTCTCCTCCCTCTCCCTTCATCCCTCTCTCTCTCTCTCTCTCGTTTTCTCTCACTCTCGCGATGAGAAATCTGTTGTTTTCCCCTGTGAAATTTTTCAGAGGTATGCATGTGTAGTTATCGATGTTTTATTTTCCCTATATGTTATAGTGGGGTGTTTATTTGCAATCCGGGTCGCCGCCGGTACGAAAGGAAAACGGATCTTACGCTATAAATTATAAGTTTGCTCCCAATACGATATTTAAAAAATATTTAACAGGTAAAATTAACATCATATTTAGATTCCACGTATTTTTCTAATAAAATTTCATATATAATATATTAAAATCGAAGTTACGGTTTAAAAGATACGGATAATTTAGAAAATCATTTATTTGACTTAAATATATTCCAAAATAATATTTAAAAATACTTAACAGGTGAAAATAATCTAATATTCATATTTTACATATTTTTCTAATCAAATTTCATATATAACATGTTCAAATCGGAATTACGGTTTAAAAGATATGGATGATTTAAAAAAACATTGTTTGACTTAAATATGATCCGCGGATGAATTACCTAAAACATCAGGGGGGTTTTCAAAAAATGTAAAATAACGGTTCGGATGTGACTTAAATTCAGACTGTGGGTTGATTTCAACAAAACATAGGGACTTTTGTGTAAAATATGAAAAACGATTCATTTTAAATTAAAACAGGACTGCGGGTTGAATTCTCTGAAATAGAGAGACTTTTCTGAAAAATGCCATGACGGACGAAAGAAATTCAATTTGCTTTATTATTAGGTAAAGATTGTATTCTTCCCCCTCTCTTTCTCACTAATTCTCTCGTTTCGTATTTCCCGTCACTTTTTTTCCCGTTCTTTGTTTCCCGTCCTCTCTCTCTCCCACCACTTTCCCACATCAAAATGGTGTATTGGCCTTTTACTCTTTAGAGCATTACTAGTAGTATCCCTAAACCCTCAAATCCTCAAAAATAACAGCTTTTTTTTGGGTTGTAACAAAAAAAACACAAAGACTAGAACCCTAAATCCTCAAACACTCAAAAAAAGTAAGGGTCCAACCCTCAAACCCAATTTCAATCTGTAGAAGTGAGGGTTGAAGAGGGGCGCTCGACCCCAACCCGCACTCCCTTCCCCCGCCGCGCGGGAGGGAAGTTTCCCGTCCCCAACCTTCCGCCTCCTCCCTCCCAAGCCGCTGGTCGTCGCCCGCCACCAATCCGGCCGGCCCCCGCCTCCCCTCGACGCACGCCGGGCCGTCCCGCCCCTGCGCCACACTCCCCGCCGCCGGATCCGCCGTTCCCCGCCGCCTCCCGCCCCGGCCCCCGGCCACCCCGCCCCGCGCCCCGCGCCCTGGCCTCCCGCCCTACCGCCTCTCGCCCCGCCTCCTCTCTTCCACCTCCCCCAGCCGCCGCGCCCCGCCCCGCCCACCGGATCCGCCGTTGTTCCCCGCCCCCGCCCCCAGTCGCCTCCCGCCCCCCAGTCGCCTCCCACCCCCAGCCGCCTACCGCCCCCCAGCGGCCAGAGGCAGGCCGGCCTCAGGCCTCCTCGAGCCACCGCCCCGAGCTTCCCGAAGATATGCTTCATTTTTTTTTCTGATTCATTGTTGGCACTCACAATTTATTGTTTGTTGTATTGTGTAGATGGAGGTGAACAACAATGACATGGACTCGTTGTCCGATTCGTCGGGTTGGTCGTCATCCGACGATTCGGACATCGACGAGTTGTTGCAAGATGACGACGTCGAGATGATGAGTCTCCTCATCGACGTGCAATCATTTGAAAACCGCGTGAAGCTGATGGATCAGAGGAGAGGGTCGAAGATGGGCCGAGTCACCATCTACTGGAACCGCGCTCTCGGACACGAGCATTTGATGGAAGACTACTTCACGGAGGTACCTACATACCCTCCTTGTCTCTTCCGCAGAAGGTACAGAATGCGGCGTAGTTTGTTTGTGAAGATTGTCACCGATTGTGAGGCCGCCTCCTATTACTTTAAACGTCGTAGATCCGCCGCCGGTATCATGGGGTTTAGTGCATATCAAAAGATATCGGCGGCAATGCGGGTACTCGCTTATGGCATACCCGCGGATTATACTAACGAGTATCTTCGCATTAGGCAAGATACAACCACGGAGTCAGCCCGTCGGTTTGCCAAGTTGGTCATCCGGTTGTACGGTGAGCAGTATCTTCGGGCACCAAACGAGGAAGATACAAAGAGATTAATGGAAATGAATGAAAAAGGGGGATGGCCGGGGATGCTAGGTAGTCTTGATTTCATGCATTGGAGGTGAAAAAATTGCCCAAAGGCATGGCACGGAATGTATTGCGGTAAAAGCCGTGATGCTACCATTGTGCTTGAGGCCGTAGCATCTCAGGAAACATGGATTTGGCATGCATTCTTTGGGTTGCCGGGAACACTCAATGATATCAATATCCTCAACAGATCTCCTTTGTTCAAAAGATTAATTTCTGGGGATGCTCCAGCTTGCAACTACAAAATCATGGACAATGAGTACTCAATGGGATACTATCTCACCGATGGCATCTATCCTGAATGGGAAACTCTTGTGAAGTCCATCAAGGAGAAAAATGGGGTGCCCTTAACAAGAAAAGAGGCTCATTTCACCAAGGCACAAGAGGCAGCCCGCAAGGATATTGAGAGAGCTTTCGGTGTTTTGCAAGCAAGATTTGCCATAGTTCGTGGTCCAGCTCGATTTTGGGACAAAAAAACCTTGATGAACATCATGAAATGTTGTGTGATTCTACACAACATGATCCTAGAGGATGAGAGAGGGTTAAACCTCCCTTGTTTCTATGACAATGTTGGTACCCGTGTGCAACCGAAAAGAAACCTTTCTCGCATACACGCTTTTCTTCAAGCACATTGTCAGATTGAGGATGCAACCACTCATGATCGGCTCCGGGATGATCTAGTAGAGCACCACTGGCAGTTGGATGGGCGGCGCATTGGCCCATGATGTATCTTTGTTTTACTTTTCTATGTCCTATTTGATTCGAACAATTAGTGTAATTTGTTCAAACATTGTTGTAATAATTTGAATGATTATTGTTTTATTCGATGTTGTAATAATAACTAGAATGATTATTGTTTTATGTCAAATGTGATAGAATTTGTGATATGTCATATGATGAAATGTGATGAAATGTGTGATATATGAAATGACAGTTTTAAAGGTTGGGGTTGAGGCAAAGACTAGAACCCTCAAATCCAACCCTTAAAGCAGTTTAAGGGTTGGGTTTGAGGGTTCTAGTCTTTGCCCCTGTTTTTCAACCCTTAAAAGTGTCAAAAACTGGCACTTCTCAACCCTTAAAACTGCTATAAGGGTTTGAGGGTTTGAGGGTTCTACTAGTAATGCTCTTACACCATCCTTGTATACCCATGTTAGGAGCCCATGCAAAAGGAGAAGTGGTTTCAGCCCTTTATCACATGATTTCGTTTGTTTCCATTTTCATTGGGCCCCGCAACGTCTACCATGGCCCTGACATTGTTGAATCACTCAGCATCCAGATGATACAGATCTAGCCGGATGTTGACGACAATGTCCGCGATTGCCATAAGGTTCTGGAACGGTTGTGGGAGAAACCAACACATCATCCTACTCCCCTTCAAGGATGGAGGTGTGGAGCCGCCGCCTCCTAACCCTAAGCCGCCGCCGCCCCAACTACTGTCGCCGCCTCGGTCCCCCTCCTCTTTCCCGTCCGGCGGCCTCGTCGGCGGCAAGAGGAGTGGGGACCCATCCGTCTTGTTTTATTTTTCTTAGGTTTTTGTTTCTCCGGCGGCATCGACGAGATGGTGGCGACGATGGCGTGTTGGAATAAAGTCTCTCCGGTCTCTCCCTACCTCGACGACGTCCGATCCGACGTCGGCGAAGGGCCTGTGAGAGTTTGTGTCCCCAGATCGGTTGGTTCCCTTCAGATCTTGGCAGTTTGTGTGTCTTTCAAGGAGTACTTTTGGCTGGCGTTTGGTGTGGCGACCACGACATCTTCTTCTGTGTTGGTCTGTGGCTTAACCCGGTTTCTCCAACCCTCTGATCTGGTGGTGGTGGATTGCAAGCTTGTTCTGCTTGGGGTGATGCTCCAGCCGATGCTGCTTCAACGACTTTTAGATCTCGTCTCAAGGGGCGAGTGGCTATTGCGGTCTTCAAAGCCTTGTATGGCGAGGGCATTTGCAGGTTTTGCTTTTCTTTGCTGTTGGTTCAGTGCAATTTTCAATCACCGGCGGGCAGCGTACAATCAGAGGAAGAAGAAGACTAGTATGCTTTTTATTGTAATTTTATTTTTTATTGGTCGTTCTACGTCGAGTTGTCTATCCTTTGTTCTGGCCTTTGTTTTCCTCGATGATCATCAGATTTAAGATGCCCTTTGGGTGTCTTTATTCAAAAAAAGGATGGAGGTGTGGATATCATGCACTCGTGCTACCAAAGGAGTGATGTCGGCGGTGGCCACACGATGCGACCTCCACCTCTGCTCCATGATGATGGTGGTTGCCCATTTGTTGGCTAGAGCGGCATGATCACTCTGCAAATAGAGTCGTGTCTATGCGAGGGCTTTACGCTGGGCCTCCAGGGGCTTTGCCTTTGGGTCGTCGCCGACGATCGACGTGTGAAGGACTCCGAGCTCTGTTGTTGTGGTTTCCTCCTCCACAGGGTTGGTTGCATTCTCACCACCGGGGTTGTAGACGGAAGATGCTTGGAGTGTCAATGTCTGGTTGACCACTAGGACCTCCTTCAGCGCTGCTACTAAAAAGCGGTGTTGGGAAACGTAGTAGAAAAATAATTTTTTCAGCAAATAAAACCACAGATCACTAGGAAGATGCTAAGAGTTTGATCTTTACCAATGAACGAAGCAGAGAGAAGAGGTTGGTGAAGATAGTTGCAGATTCCCACAGCTAGGTTATACCTCCTAGTCGCAAGAACTATCCCGATCTAGGATCAAAGTTACGACCCCTCTGTCGGTATCCACGCGTACTATATTAGTGATTTGGTAACATGTCATCGTCCATGAGAAAGATCATCGGGAGAAACTAGAGGGAGAAGCAACCAGATCAAATAGATGGGAGAGAGGAATGGGGCACAAGGCATCAACGAGGCAACCTCCAAGGGTTTTGGTGTGTTCTAGGAGTTGCCCCTAGCCCTGTATATATAAGTGGATGCCTAGGGTCATAAATTGGGGATGGGGCCTCACCAAAGTCGGTCTAGATCGCGTGGAGGAGTCCTCCTCGTATTCAAGGTGGAAATGCCAGGACCGGTGGCGTTTTTGGAACCGTTGGGGACCATGGCCTTTCTGCTCCCCTCTCCCCCGAGTCAACCCTTGGCGCACCGACCTAAGGTCTTGAAGGCCACCATGAACCAAGGACCCTCTGGATTTGTCCATAAGGTTCTAGGCCACCGCGCACTAGGGACCCTCTGAGATCTCCAAGAACATTTTCGGGAATATCCGGAGCACTTCAGAACCACCCGAAACTCTTTCATCGCCCATTCTCTATTTTCCTTTGTCTCCTAGTTCTCCTACAAACCACTAACCATTAAGTGTGTGACCCCGCAGGTTCGCATGCTTACATGACCCGGAACACCTTCCGGTCAATAATCAATAGTGTGATTATGACAACCATATTGATTCCTACATACACACGAATATATTTATCGAGGAAACCTTCTTTTTGTGTACACAATTCCCTTTGCTTCATGATATTTAACAAAATCCAAGGCGAGACTTTTGTCAGTATCCTTGTGAATATATTTTTTGATCACAATACTAAGTTATCCTCGTTACAGTTTTCTTTCTCGTTTCTCATTTCCGTATCCTTGTATCCTCATGATCATATCATACTGTGTCTGGCCAGATGATGATGGATACCGTAATATTGAGTGTGACCGGCGAGTATTATCCATCGTCGAAGGAGTAAATCCCAATCTTGAGCTATCAAATCCCTAGACAAAGACTCCAAAGTGTACCATCTGACATGAATGTCCTTGATACTCTCATGGTTTAAGTATGTGAGTATATGATACCACTTTTATGATTATATTTATAACATTGTGACGATGTGTTCTCGTAGTATATCATTCGGTCGGTCTATTCAATACCATTGTTCCGTTCACAATGTGCTCTCGTTGCTGCCGGCATCCTTGTTACATTAAAAATGTCCTATGACCAGAAAAACGGGATCATCATGCAACACATGAGCTAGCCTTAGAGGCGAGACTAAGAACCTATTTTGTGTTTATGTTTCCACACATGCATGTGAGTTTCCCTCTGAATCTCACGTTCAAGAAGCATAGCAATTTCTAGCATAGAAATGTAAACATTAGTTATAAACATGGAAATAGATAATAACATTTATTATTGCCTCTAGATTATATGGTGGCTATCCGAGCTCTCGTCCCCTCAGACTCGTATTCATCCAAGATAAGGAAGATGGACTCCACTGTCACCACAAACTGGCAACTCGAGGAGGGCTGGTGGATTGTTGATGCAGATCGCAGGCATTGCATGTGCGTTGGATCTTTTGCCCAACATAGTGCCGTGTTGTAGAGACGTGTCCCATCGACTCCGTCGGCGATGAAATGCAGGCTCCCAAAGATGGAAACCTGACCCTCGAAGAGGGGAGAAACATGGTCAAGGCAACCTGCGGCGTTGGCGATGAAGCTCAGGGTCCAAAGGGTCCCAACTTATTATGCTCGCCAGAAATCGGGGGTTGTAGGCCCTCCTGACTGTTTTGCGTGGATGTTGCCTTTCACAGTCGGCCATCTCCCTTTCCTCTTGCATTGGTCCCATTTGTACATGCGTGTGTCATGTGTTCACTTCGGCTCTCAACTACCCACCAATGTTTCTCTTGCCTTGGGCCACCTATCCATGTGTGAGTACTCTGCTCGATTCTTGCATATCATTTTCGTAGCCCTACAAATCAAGGGGAGGAAGAGAAAAGTGTTGTCTGTGTTGGTTGTATGTGTCGCTTGGTGCTTTGCACGGCGTGTCTACTTTGCAGGGCGTTACATACTACCGTTCAGCCTTGAGCTGCAATGACGCACAACCCAACAACCCGCACAACACGCTTCTTAGGGTGACCGCACACACACCATGACCGTCACAGGGATTGTGAGATATGGTACTTCTATGAAATTGTTAGTCGAAAGGAGCTTCTGCGTGGCCGGGAAGTACATTAGGTGTTGTTAAAATTCTTGCACTAGACGTACGATTTGGGGCTCACGGAGTCCATATAGACCTTAAAATAGAAGATGAGTATCAAGCATTGTTTGGACTCCAAATTAAATTACTTAAGATCGGTTACCTACTCTTAGTTCTTTTTAATATACGATCATATGGTTAGTTGTCTTAATCAACTTATTATGTCCGTGTTGCCCTCCTAGCCCCTACAAGCGGCACATCTAATCATTTTATATTGGCATGCTACAAGGATTCTAATATGTATTCTCTGTTGGTACCCATAATTTTTCTTGCGGGGTAGGTACCGACAAATATGTAAATCAAGAATCTAAAACTTAATGTTACACTCCAAATTCTTATACATGCATTGCATAGACGGCAGCAAACTTACATATTTTGTCCTCTGTACTCACGCCAAAACGCTATAAAGATACATAGGAATATCATTGATAGAAATATCTGTCAACATCACCGTGCAAGCACTTCCAGCTAGGTTTGTTTGATTTATACCACCATCCCACACCAGACGGTAAGTACCTTTGATTTATAACATCCGCCCACTAGACGTACTTCACCGCTACGTTGGAGACCTTTTCCATCATTTATAGTTAAATACATGCATGGAACTATATAAGACACCCAATTTCATTCGTAGAAACAAAGCATAACACACATTGCACACTAGTACTCGCAAGCAATCCATCAGATATACCATGGCCATCTCAAAGGCTTTGATCATTGGCCTTCTCGGATGCCTTTGCTTCTATAGTTCGGTCCTAGCAGCTCGCGAGTTCAACGATGACTTGTCGATGGCTGCAAGGCATGAGAGCTGGATGGCGCAGTACAACCGTGTGTACAAAGACGTTACCGAGAAGGCATACCGATTTGAGGTCTTCAAGGCCAATGTCGGGTTCATCGAGTCGTTTAATGCCGAGAATCACAAGTTCTATTTGGGCATCAATCAGTTCACCGACCTCACCAACGAGGAGTTCAAGGGGACAAAGGCTAACAAGGGGTACAAACCAAGCTTGCAGCGGGTTCCTACCAGATTCAGGCACGAGAATCTAAGTCTCGATGCACTTCCGGCAACCGTAGACTGGAGGACCAAAGGTGCAGTCACTCCCATCAAGAACCAGGGCCAATGTGGTGAGTATATTAAGGATAATATGTATTGCATATATGTTTACTTTTTTGAGAATGTCGTCTGATAGTATCTACTAAAACATAACCATGTGTAGGTTGTTGTTGGGCGTTTTCTGCGGTCGCTGCTACAGAGGGCATCATTAAACTCAAAACTGGCAAGCTTATCTCACTGTCAGAGCAAGAGTTGGTGGATTGTGATGTCCATGGTGAAGACCAAGGTTGTGAAGGAGGTCTCATGGATGATGCCTTTAAGTTCATAATCAAGAATGGTGGTCTCACCACCGAGTCCAACTACCCATATACCGCGGCAGATGACAAGTGCAAGAGTGGAACCAATGATGTTGCGACCATCGAAAGCTATGAGGATGTTCCAACCAACAACGAGGGAGCGCTCATGCAAGCCGTTGCAAGTCAACCTGTCTCGGTAGCCGTAGATGGAGGAGATATGACGTTCCAGTTTTACAAAGGTGGAGTAATGACTGGCTCATGTGGCACTGATCTAGACCATGGAATTGCAGCTATTGGTTATGGCAAGACCAGTGATGGCACAAAGTATTGGTTGTTGAAGAACTCATGGGGAACAACATGGGGCGAGAACGGATACTTAAGAATGGAGAAGGACATTACCGACAAGAGGGGCATGTGCGGCCTTGCGATGGAGCCTTCTTACCCCACTGCATAGAAGGATTGCCATATGCTGCATATCCTCCTATGCACAAAAATATTACATAATTGCACACGTCCACTTTAATTAAGTATAGTTTGTATGTGTATCTAAATTATGTACAAACATATGTCTTGTATAGTATTTCATGTTCCATGAGTTCAATGAATACAATGTAAATTATGCCACATATATAAAGATTGAAGAATTTGTGTTAGCTATATCATTCAGAGACTGTTAATTGTGCTGCCTCTTGTGCCTTCATGCATACATAATGAACTACTCCCTCCGTTCCCAAATATAAGTTTTATTTAGAGATTTCACTATAAAGAGTACATTCGGATGTATATAGACTCCTTTTAGAGTATAGGTTCACTAATTTTGCTCCATATGCAATATACAGTGAAATCTCTAAAAAAACTTATATTTAGGAACAGAGGAAGTATCTGATTAGTTCTTGTTTTTATGATAATCTTGGAACCATATAAATAATATGTGAAAATGGTGGAGTTGATTTATAAATAAATGTTGAAGCGTGGAGGTGGAACAACATGATGAATGTCAATTCGTAAATCTTGAGGAAATGAATTATGATGGAACATTCTCTCTCCCAATTGTTACTGTCCTGGTCGTTCAACCCACATCACCAGCCAGACCAGAGATAGCTTTTCTTCCCCTCTCGCAAGGCGACTAGGGAAAGCCCGTCTCTCCTCGATCTCCGCCGGTGAGTCCGTGGATTTGTCTCCCATCCACCTGCCGCTCCGGCGGTTGTTGACGGGGAGGGGGTTTCCGGTGCCTCGGTTCCGGCTAGCAGATAGGTAGGGTTTTAGTCCTTGCAGGGGCGGCGTTTGGACAGATGACGACGCTTCTTCTTTGAGTAGTCTTTCGGGCTCTGGTCCTCCTCAAGTTCGTCCGTTTGGATGGATTAGACGGAACTCCGGCGTAGATTCCTGTCAGCTTTCAGGGCGGCGAGGTTAGAGTTTCTCGCCATGCGTATCCAACGGCGATATTTGGTGTCAAATTATTCAGATCGATTTAAGGATTCAACGGCGACGACTGCGGCTCCGGGACACTGGTCGGGCCGGCTCCGGTATGTCCGGGACAAGGGGCATGTGCACGAAGACGTCTGGTTGTTATCGACAAGGTCATGCCGGGTCCGGTATGGAAACGGCGACAGCAGCGCGTCAGCGGCTCGTTTTGGTGGAGGCAATGGGTTGTTCGGTGGCCCATAGACCTCGATGTAATTTTTATTATGTTTGAGATATTTGTAATTCTGGTGAATCTTTATAAGACCTTTTCGCAAAAAAAAAAAACCCACAGCGCCAGGCGCATGCTACCTGCATACATGTACTAAAATCCAACAAACTGAAACTTGTGCTTTCGTAGAGTTGCAGTAGTATGCAAAGGAGTCAATTACACCGATGGTGCTAGAACTTGGCGTAAACAATCACTTTAGTGCTAGAACGTGCGGTATACGTTAAAGTGATGCAAAAACTTGGCTTGAGCGTGCAAATACGGTGCACATCTCGTTAGTATATGCCGGCGAAGCTGACGAGTCATGACAGCGCGGCATAGAGCCAGCTGTTAGTGACTATATGGTGAAGATTGGGCGTGTGGTGTTCTCTTTGCAAAGAAAAACCTCAAATTTTTTATTTTTTCTCACGTAAAGGCCCCTGTGAGGTGCACAGCATCTGCATGTATGGCATGGGGTGGTCCCACCTGTCAGCCCACATCATAAATTTTATTAGTATTAGAAATAAAAATAGGAGTCAGGCAAGGATTCAAACCGTTGACCTATAGTCAGCCAAAAGCACGGCTAGCCAACGCACCAGATATCATATAACGATACTCAGCCTTTCTATCTTTGTTAAATAACGTGAAATAAGAATTCTAATTCAAAAGAAATAAGATACAGCCGTGGGATTTCGTACCAGCGACCTGACGGTTACCACGAGGAGGACCTAGCAGATACTATACAACAAAGCAAAAAAATGTGAATTATAAAATGTACATATAATTATAAATACGTTTTCATTTGAGAATCTGCAGTCCGAGGCACACTAGGCTAATTTTTTGAACATATATTTATATTAATTTAAATCTACATATCTAATATTTAGAAAACACATAAATTTTATTCAAACAACATAAAAACATTAAAGCTTGCGTAATTTTATATACAACATGAATATTTTATTAAAAAAACTTGTTCATTTTTTGAACTGACATGATAATTTTTTAAATAGACATATTTCCTAAAATTACTTTGATATTTTATTTAATATGAAAAACTTTTTAATTATACAATTAATTCGTAATTTAATTTCATGAATTTTTAAAAATTAATAGGTGAGCATTGTTTTAGTCTAATATATTTATTTATATGTATATTATTTATAATTACAATTTATATTTCTTTACAACTTACAAAAAGTGAAAAAATAACATAAATTGTAGCCCAGGAGACCGTTCTGTTATAGACATAAACTGTAGCAATTATATTTACACATGTGAGTACATAGTTGGAGTGGCACGCCCTCCTTATTGTTTTAGTTGGGTAGCTGGCTTGAAACACTGTGGGCGTAACCCTTTTTACGATTAAGATTCTTTAGTTATATAACTTAATTCAAATATATAAAACGTGTGTATGCTTCTATGTCGTGATGTGAGCTCTTGACTGATGGTTAGCTGCACATTCTATTTAGACCAAGGTTACCGGTACGAATCCCTCGGCTACATATTTTTCATTCTAATAAAATTTGTGATGTTTCTCGGACAAGTGGGACCCATCGGATGCAATACACCTCACATGGGAGATTTGCACCGTATTTGTACGTTCGAGCCAAGTTTTTGCACCACTTTAATGTATGCCACAAGTTCTAGCACTAAAGTGATCATTTGCGACAAGTTCTAGCACCGTTGATGTAATTGACTCTATGCAAAGCACTGGCGCGGTCAAGGTCCCGTCGTGAACATTAATGTTATGTTTGTGCTGTGAGGTTCCAAACGTGGACAAGCCAGTTTTCCAGCAAATCTGTGGCGCTGTGCAACTCTCGGTGCCGAGGCTTGCTGTGGGCACCTCGAGCCCGTGCTGTGGTGGAAGAAGGCGAATGTTGAAGAGGCACGAGCCCTGCCTGACGCCACGCAGGTGTCGCGGAGCAGCCAGCCGAGTGACGAGTGTTGTTCCGGTGGCTGACATGCCGACCGAGCCATTTGGGTTCTCCGGTGGCGACTCCGGCTGGCTCGGTGTCCAGCCTACAGGTTGTACACGGAGAGCGTTGTCGCTCATCCCGGTCGGTCGGGGCATGTGGTGGATGTGTTCTCTTCCGAACACCTCAAGTTGCTGGGCTGACAAGCAACACTTTCGCTTATTGTGTCACTTGTTGCTCAGTGCTGCGTTCACCGCGCGCGCTGCCCTCGCCAGCCATGGCAATCCACACGCACGTTGCCTTCGAACACTCGAGAGTGAAGATCTGCTGTGCAAAGCAGTGGTCCGTGAATAGAGAGCTGGCTATGGGTCTCGCACAAGCAAAGGACATGTTCCGAGCCATGCATGATCGAATGTAAAGATAACACCAATATGCGGTCGGTACATGAAGCAAGAAACACCCGGCTTGCTTACATGGGTAGCTCGGCAAAGTCCGGGCCACGTGTCCCTCCCCGCCGCGTTTAATGGCCAATATAAGCAGAGTGTCTACTAACGGCACACGACTTATTTACATTTTCCCTTTTTTTTTTATGATAATGCAGTTACAGCTACACTGAGTATCCGATAAGACTTGGCTTATTTTCATTTTCTTCTGGCGAACGCTAGGCGCCGTCCGGCCGGTCCAAATTTCGGCCGGCCCCATGATAGACGTCCGATCCTTTCTTTCCATAGCTTCCTTCCCACCGAGCACGAGATTTGAGAAAACACACTAGCACATGGCGGTCACACATGGCTCGCAACAAAACAGAAAACGGTGGTAACAAAACCAGACTACGGTGGTAGCAAAAAGTGCTCGCTGCCGACACTCGCAACAAAATTACCCGAAGTAGCTCCGCGTCACCGTCCCGTTGGATCCTTTGAAAAACAAAAAACAGACTACAGTTGTAGCAAATGATGTTTCCAGCAAAAATAGTCTCGCCGGCACAAATCTAAAAAATGGTCGTTTATAGCAAACAAAAAGCCAGTTCCAGCAAAACAAAACGCTGGTTCCAGCAAAACAAAATGTTGCAGCAAAAACACTAGTGGTCACTTCTAACAACAAAAAAGCCACTTCCAGCAAAATTAATGGTGGTTCCAGCAAAATATAATCTCATAACCAAAACTTTGTGTCGATTGTAGCAAGCAAAAAAGCTAGTTCCAGCAAAACAAAACGCTGGTTCCAGCAAAACAAAATGCTGCAGCAAAAACACTAATGGTCATTTGTAACAACAAAAAAGCCACTTCCAGCAAAATTAATGGTGGTTCCAGCAAAAAATGATCTCATAACCAAAACTTTGAGTCGATTGTAGCAAACAAAAAAGCCAGTTCCAGCATGTAGAAGGACAAGATATGGGCTGTGCAATCTTGATGTATTGATCGGTGCACCAGGCACGTATATATAAGTACATATGTGGGCCACAACCTTAACTATACAAAGAAACAGGAGGTGGGCTCTACACACAAATATACACGTACACAATATACTCAACACCCCCCCCCCCCGCCGCAGTCGAAGCGGCGCCAGTGACGCAGAGACTGGAACGGAAGTCCTCAAAGGTAGAGGTCGGTAGTCCCTTCGTCATCACATCGGCAAACTGCTGAGCGGTCGGCACATGGAGAACCCGCATACGTCCAAGAGCCACCTGCTCGCACACAAAGTGAATATCCAGCTCGATGTGTTTAGTCTGGCGACGATGAACGGGGTTGGCGGAGAGGTACACCGCAGAGACGTTGTCACAATAGACAACCGTAGCCTGGGAGACGTCGTGATGCAGCTCCTGAAGTAACTGTCATAGCCAGGTGCACTCAGCGACAGCGTTGGCCATAGCTCGGTACTCAGCCTCCGCGCTAGAGCGCGAGACCGTGGGTTGTCGCTTGGACGACCACGAGACGAGGGAAGGACCGAGGTAGACGCAGTAGCCAGAGGTGGACCGACGAGTATCTGGGCAGCCAGCCCAGTCAGCATCGGAGTAGGCCACCATCTCCAGAGAAGTAGACGCCATGAGTGTCAACCCGAGGGTCATCGTACCGCGGATGTAGCGAAGGATCCGCTTCACGAGAGTCCAGTGAGAGTCACGGGGGGCGTGCATGTGGAGACACACCTGCTGTACAGCATACTGAAGATCCGGTCTGGTGAGAGTCAAATACTGTAGAGCACCGACAATAGACCAGTAGAAAGGAGCATCCGACGCAGGCGAGCCCTCCAGAGCAGAGACCTTGGCCTTCGTGTCAACATGAGTAGCAACGGGATGACAGTTGAGCATGCCAGCACGCTTAAGAAGCTCATGTGCATACTTCTGGTGATGAAGAAAGTAGCCGTCCGGACGACGAACGACCTCGATGCCAAGGAAATAATGTAGAGCACCCAGGTCCTTGATAGCAAACTCGTCACGCAGCCGGAGAGTAATCTGCTGAAGAACAGCTGCGAAGGAGGCTGTCAGGATAATGTCATCGACGTAAAGCAGCAAGTATGCAGTCGTGTCACCGTGGCGATAGACAAACAGTGAGGCGCCCGATCAAGTGACGCTGAAGCCCAATGTCTGAAGAAACCCGGCGACCCGCTGGTACCAGACGCGGGGTGCCTGCTTGAGCCCGTAAAGAGAGCGGGACAGCAGACACACATGGCTGGGAAGTGAGGCATCGACGAAACCGGTGGGTTGCTCACAATACACCTGCTCCTCAAGATGACCGTGGAGGAAGGCGTTGCAGACATCCATCTGGTGAACAGGCCAGCAGCAAGAGACGGCTAGTTGGAGGATGGTGCGGATCGTGCCCGGTTTGACAACCGGGGCAAACGTCTCAGTGAAGTCCACTCCAGCTCGCCGGCGGAAACCGCGGACCACCCAGCGAGCCTTGTAGCGCTCGAGAGTACCATCCGAGCGGGTCTTATGGCGAAAGACCCACTTGCCGGTGATGACGTTGGCGCGAGGAGGCCGGGGAAACAGGGTCCAGGTGCGGTTCCGTTGAAGAGCATCGAACTCTTCCTGCATCGCCGCAAGCCAATGAGGATCACGGAGGGCGGCGCGAGCGGATGCGGGAACGGGCGACGGCTCTGCGGCGGAGGCGGCGAGGACGTACTCGTCGCTCGAGTACCGTAGGCTCAGACGATGAACGCCGGTACGAGCGCGGGTGACTGGGCCGGGCGGCGCCGCCGGAGCCAACGGCGAGGTGGCCGGCGTCGGGGCCGGCGAAGCGGCCGGCGTCATGGCCGGCGAGGTGGCCGGCGTCGGGGCCGGCGAGGGGGCCGGCGTCAGGACCGGCGAGGGAGCCGGCGTCGGAGCCGGCGTTAGGGCCGGCGAGGTGGCTGGCGTCGAGGCCGCGAAGGAGGCGGCCGAGCCTATAGCGCCCGATCCCGTGGCGCCCGAGTCGGGGGCGGCGGGTGAAGGCGGGGCGCCGGCTGCACCGTCAGAGCCGGCCGAGGAGGTCAAGGGGGCGGGCGCCGGCAGGAGGGCGCGGGGACCGCCAAAGCCCGGAGGCGGTCCACGGGCCAGACGGGACCGTCCACCTGACGAGGTCATCAAAGGGCCGCCGGTGGCCGGCGGTGACGAGACGACGAGGGTTACCTGCTGCTGAAACGGAAACACCATCTCATCAAAGTAAACGTGTCGGGAGGTGAAAACACGATGGGAGACGGGATCATAGCAGCGATAGCCGTTGGTGTTAGGTGGGTAGCCGAGAAAGATGCAGGCGACGGAGCGGGTTGCGAGCTTATGAGGCACAGTGGCGGCGATGCTAGGGTAGCAAAGGCAGCCGAAGATGCGAAGCCCATCATAAGAGGGGGGCGCACCAAAGAGAAGATGATGAGGTGCAAAGTTCCCGCGAGTACGACATGGATGGATGTTGATGAGGAGAGAAGCGGTGGCGAGAGCGTCAGGCCAAAAGCGCGGCGGCACATTGGCATGAAAGAGAAGAGTCCTAACGCAGTCATTAAGAGTGCGAAGGATGCGCTCAACACGACCATTCTGCTGCGAGGTGTATGGACAAGTGAGACGAAAAATCGTGCCATGTGTGGTGAGAATATTACGAACAACGATGTTGTCAAACTCCTTCCCGTTGTCTGTCTGCAATGCAAGAATGGGACGACCAAACTACGTGAGAACATAAGAATAGAAAGAGGCGAGAGTGGATGCAACATCCGACTTGCGGCGCAACGGGAAGGTCCACACATAATGTGAAAAATCGTCAAGTATGACAAGATAATAAAGAAAGCCCGTATTACTTGCAACAGGAGATGTCCAAACATCACTATGAATTAACTCGAACGGGTACGATGCAACAAAAGAAGAAGACCTAAACGGAAGACGAGCATGTTTGCCGAGGCGACATGCATGACACGAGTGATCCTCGTTCTTATTACACGTGAAAGAAAAACTCCGAAGTATGTGCCGAAGGGTGGCAGGATTAGGATGACCCAAGCGAGCATGCCAAAGATCCACTCCGGTGGCGAGAGCGACAGGGGCGATGGAAGTGGTGGAGGTGGCAGAGTGAATCGGGTAGAGCTCGTCGGGGCTGTCACATCGGTGGAGCACCATCTGCGTGCGAGCGTTCTTAACAGAAAAACCACATTCGTCAAATTCAACGGTAACCGGATTTTCAACTGTAAGAGAACGAACAGAAACAAGATTTTTAATAAGTTCAGGAGAAACTAGATTATTAGACATGGATATAGGAGTGGAGTTAGACGGAAAATATGTATGACTAATATGGGTGATGGGAAGGGAAGAGCCATCACCGACGGTGATGCGGTTGGAGGTGTGGACAGGATGGGCGGTGAGGAGGTTACCGGGGTACGCCGCCATGTGAGCGGTGGCTCCACTGTCCATGTACCAGTCGCCGCCGCCGGTGTAGCTGGACGGGGAAGGAGCGTTGTGGAGAGCCGCCAGGAGGGCCAGGTCCCACGGTGCCGGCGGGAGAGGCGGCGCAGCCGTCAGGGGCAGCGGCGGCGGCCCACCGGGCGGCGGCTGCTGGCCGTAGGGCGCCGCGTAGGGCTGCGGCGCGGCGTAGTACACCTGGTGCGGCTGAGGCCGGGTGCCGAGAAGGACCGGGGCAGGGGCCCGACGAACCGGCATGGAGTAGGCGTGGACAACGCCGGTCCATGGGTTCTGGCCGGCGTACCACGGAGCCGGCGGAGGGGCCTGCTGCGGCTAGCGGGGCGCTCCTCCCTAAGCACCGGCGCCCCCCTGCTTGCGGCCGCCATGACGACCGCTGCGAGGGCCCCCCCCGTTGGCCGCCGGCTGGGGTGGCGGGAAGGGGGCGGCCGGTGCGGGCGGGAACCCGGGCGGGAAGACGGGCGCCCCCGGCTGTGGCGGCGTCGGGCGTGGCGGTGGCGGGGACGAACCCCCGCGGGTGCCTGCGACGAGGGCAGTGTGGGTCGCGCAAGTCCGCGCCACCCGCATCCGGCGCTCCTCCAAATTGAGGTACGCGACCACCTTGGCAAAGGTGGGCTCCGGGATGAGGGTGAGGTTGGAGGCGGCATTCCTGAAGTCCTTGTTGAGGCCGCCGGAGAGGGTGCTGATGAGGAGCTCGTCGCCGATCTTTTCCCCGAGATCACGAAGCTCATCGGCAAGCTTCTTGAGGCGCATGCAAAAATCATCGATGGATGAGTCAAGTTGATGGCACCCGTAAAACTCACCATAGAGCAGGACCTTGCGCTGCAGCCGATTATCGGTGAAGAGGCCGTTGAGCTTGGTCCAGACCGCATAGGCGTCGTCCTCATCGTTCACCACGGTGTGGAAGAGGGCACTGGAGATGGTGAGGTAGAACCAACGGATGATGGTGGCGTCGAGGATCATCCACTCCTCATCGTTGATCATGAGCGCCGAGTCCACGGTGCCGTCCACGTGGCAGTGCAGGAGGTACTCACGGAACACAAGCGAAAAATACCACTTCCAAGCGGAGTAGGAGGCGGTGGTGTGATCAAGCTTGACCGGAACTCGCTCATTGATGTTGAGGTCGCGGACGAGAGTGACATCAGGACCAGCAAACGGGTTGGAAACGGTGGACGAGGAGGAGCTCATGGCGTTCGGCGCGGGTGGAGGGAGACGGGGTGCGGGTGCGGCGCGGGTGGGAGGGTAGGGGAGGGGTGCGGCGCGGGTGGGGGTTGGCGGAAGCAGGAACCCGCCGCGGCGGCGGCCTCGGAGATCGGCGGCGGCGGCGAGTAAGGTGGTGGGAGAGGCGGCGGTGACTAGCGGCGGCGGCGGCAACCGGAAGAAGGGTGGCGGCGGCGGCGGCTAGTGACGGCGGCGGAGAGGAGCGGCGGCGGCGGCGGCGTGGAGGCGGCGACGGCTAGGGTTAGGATCGTGCTGCGATAGATACCATGTAGAAGGACAAGATATGGGCTGTGCAATCTCGATGTATTGATCGGTGCACCAGACACGTATATATAAGTACATAGGTGGGCCACAACCTCAACTATACAAAGGAAACAGGAGGTGGGCCCTACACACAAATATACACATACACAATATACTCAACACAGCAAAAACATACGATGGTTCCGGGATTGTCATTGCATGGTTCCAACAGATGGTCGCAACCCGGTTGTAGCTCGGTCGTCGGCCGCCACCGCCGGATGTAGCTCCACCAACCCGGGGTTTCAAGTCCCATTGCCTCTAGTAGCATGTGTTGCTGCTCTGCTCGTGGCGCCAGTTGTCACTGTGGCCGGCACTGGTGGTGGTCTCCCAACACCCCCGGCAGTCGTCCCCCATCGCCGCCGATGACAACATCTGCAGTAGCCAAAAAATGTGGGTAAGGAGAAGAACGCGAGATAAAGATATGTCGTGTGTGAGAGGAAGGAGTGACTAAGAAATCTCCCCATGAAGAGGCAAGGTAAGGTGCAACACCAAGCGGTGAGAGGTTAGTGGAGCAACAGGGATGGTATATTTCCATCGGCGGCTGATAGGCGCCGGTGCACCGGCCCAACTTTGGGCCGGTCGCAGCAGGACCACTCAATAAAACGCTTCGTAGCCGCACGATCTTCTTTCTTCCACCCTGGACTCCTTATTCCTCCTCGCACTCTTCATGGACGAGCACATGACCAGCCTCAAAGCGCCACCCACGTGCTCGCCCGTCGCCGCCCCCGCCGCACTGCCCCCGTCGCTCGCCATCGAATCTCTCCCCTGACGCTTCGCCGCCGTCAAATGAAAAAAAAATCCATTCGCTGTGCATCCATGGTAGTAGCAAAAATAGACAACAGATGTATCAATTCGTGAACGCCATAGTAGCAAAAACGACAATGATTGCAGCAAAAAAGCACATAGTCATGGGTCTCGGCGAGTCATGGAAGAAGGGACGTAGCAACTGACAACGCCGATAGTAGCAAAACTCAAAACGGTTGTAACAAAACAAATTGCTCCACCAAATAAGAACACATGGTAGCAAACTTTTTTGGTTGGTTCCAGCAACAAATGAACATGGTTGTAGCAAAAATTGGTACATTGCTTGTACCAATCAAAAACATGGTAGCAAAATTTTGAGCTGGTTCGAGCAAAAACAGAACATGGTAGTAGAAAAATTGGCACACCCTGGTTCCAATAAAAAACAGAAACATGGTAGCAAAAAAATGGCTGATTCCATCAAAAAAAGAAGACGATTGTAACAAAAATTGGGGCTGCTTCCAGCAAAAAAGACCCTCGCCGGATCTCCCAGCACTTGTCGCTGTGGTTTCAAGCGACCCTGAACGCCGGTCGCTACGGATCTCCAGCAGTTTTCGCCGCGGTCTCCAGCATCGCTGGGTGCTGGTTGCAGCACTTGTCGCCGTCGCCTCCAGATCTTGTGGCCACCGTTCCGGCACAACATAGTTGCCGGTCCCAGCACCAGTCACCACCATCGGATGCAGCTCAATCCACGGCCGGTTGCAGCTCCTCGTTGCCACGGTTGCATGTCCACCAAACCGAGGCTGCAGATCCGGCCGCCCGGTCCCAGCACCAAGCGGCGAACTGGATAGCGCAGCCAGCGGAACCTCGATGCCACCAAAGCCAGGAATGCAGCCAGGGTGCAACCGTCCAGCGTGCTGCCTGAGTCGACGGGGTCAGGCTCCGAGGTATAGACGGGGCAACGCCAGGTTGCACGGGCGCGAGGCTGAGGGCATCGACCAGGGCGGAGGTGGCAAGGAAGATCTGGATAGAAGAGGAAGACACGAGAGAAAGATATGAGATGAGATGCGTCAGGGGCAGGTGGGCGAAGAGATAAGATAGCTGCGAAGCGGTGAGTGGGCCAGTGCTACGTGGAACAAGCAGGGGCGATGGATTCTAAGTTTCTAACTCATCGGACGACGCACGCGCGACCGGCCCAAGCTTTGGCCGGTCCGCCGCTCACAAACGTTTCCCATTTCCATCTAATCTAACGACGCACGCTCAGCCATCCAAAGCTTCGGCCGCCAAGCTGTACCTTTTCTTTTTCATAATGCAGTTACAAGTAAGTCGAGTACCCAATATAACACTCGGTTTACCTTTTTGTATTTTTCTCTTGGATTTCTATTATTATAAATCAATTTTTAAAGCACAAAGTACTTTTTTACTATAACATAGCCCTTCGTCTCTTGCAGCGATTCTACAAGCAATTAGGGTTTTTCGACCTCCCGCCAACTCTACTGCCGGTCCGTCCCGTCTCCGGTGACCTTAGGGCCATGGAGATGCGGTGAATCCCGATCCTTGCCGGCGGGAGTGTTGTTGTTCCTTTTTTAGGTAGGTCGATTAGGGTTTGTGTCCTGGTCAAGAAAGCATGGCGGAGACTCCCTAAAGATGGAATGAGGTCCACCCCGTCTAGGCCCTGTCCCGGTGATGCATCTAGCATTGTCGGAGGGCGTGTGGAGTTGTATCTCCGCCGAATCTTATTTGATACTGTCGTTATTGGTCTTCGATGGATCTCCATGGATCCAATGTTTGTTTGTCTGTCTACAAGTTGGATCCTTCCGTCTACACTTCACTTCATCGATGACAGTTGTTTTTCTGGTGAGTTAGTACCATGGGGATTTTGCACGACAACTTTCCGAATGTGTACCAGAACAAGTTTTCCCGACTCTGGTGAGGGAGGGGAGATGACGGCGACACGCCTTCAGCTCGCTCCAGTGCTTATAGTCATCGTTAGGTGGTCTACGGACGTGGATGTAATTTTTGTTATTTCTAGTGTTCCTTGTACTGCCATGACTTGGATGTTTTCTCACAAAATAAAGTATATTTTTTCACTTTTACCCTTCATTTGTGCTTTTGTATTGCATTTTTTTCTTTCCCCTAACTTTCTCACTCATTCTCTCCTGGTAGTATTTCCATGACTTTTTTCCCGTCCTCTGTTTCTGGCCTCTCTTTTTACCGCTACTTTCCCACTTTAAAATTATGTATTGGCCTTTTACTCTTCACACCACGCTTTTATACCCATTATTAAGGCCCCATGCAAAATGAGAAGTGGTTTCGACCCTTCCTCACGCGATTTCACTCATCTACATTTTTGACACGACCCACAACGTCTACCATGGCCCTGGCATTGTTGAATTGCTCATCCCTCAGGTGATCCACCTCTAGCGAATGTTGTTGGCGATGTACGCGATCGCTATAAGGTTATAGAATGGGGGTGTGATAAACCATCACATCATCCGATTCCCCTTCAAGGATGGCGATGTGGACCTAGTGGGCGCATGCTACCACAAGAGTAGTGTCGGCGGGGCCGCATGGTGCGGCCTCTGCCACTCCTCTCGATGGTGGTTGCCCACCTATTGGCAGGAGCATCCCAATCGCGCTGCAGACATAGATGTGCTTGTGTAAGGGCTTTACGTTGGGTCTCCATGGCCTTTATCTTCGGATCATCGCTGATGTTCAACGTGTGAAGGACTCCAAGGTCGGCCATTGTGGCCGCTTTCGCCGCAGGCCTGGCTGCATTCGCACCATCGGGGTTGTGGGCGAATTAGCGCTTGGAGTGTTAGTGTTGGTGTTGACCATGAGGACCTCCTCCAGTGCTACTACTGAAGGGTGACTATCTGAGCTCTCGTCCTCAAACTCATATTCATCCAATATATGGAGGATGGACTCCACTTTTTCCACAAGCTAGTAAGTTGGGGTGGGCTTGTGGGTTGTTAATGTAGATCACAGGTAATGCCCGAGCATTGGCTCGTGTGCCCGGTGAAGTGCGGGGTTGCTGAGACATGTCTTGCTGAATTAGTTGGCGGTGAACTTCAGGCTCCCAAAGATGAGAACTTGGCCCTTAGAGAGGGAGAGATTGGGTCAAGGCAACCCACTGTGTTGCCAGTGAAGCTCAGGGTGCCAGAGGATCCCAACTTATTATGCTTGCAAGAAATGGGGTGTTGTGGGCCCTCCGCACTATTTTGCGTGGATGTCGCCTTTTACAGTCAACCATCTCCTTTCCTCTTGCATTGGTCCCATCTGTGCGTGTGTGTGCCATGTGTTCACTTTGGCTTTCAGCTACCCATCAATGTTTCTATTGCCCCGACCCACCTATCCATGCGTGTGTACTCTACTCGATTCTTGTGTATGATTTTGGTAGGCCTACAAATCAAGGGGAGGAGGAGTAAAGTGTTGGATGTGTTGGTTGGGTGTGTGACTTGGTGCTGTGCACAGTGTATCTACTTTGCAGGGTGTTACATACTACTGTTCAGCCTTGAGCTACAACGCCGCACAACCCATCAATTGCATCACACGCTATACAGGGTGTCCACCCGCACAACACGGCCACCACAACTGTTGTGAGATATGGTACTTCTATGAAGTTGTGAATGGAAAGGACCATCTGAGTGGCAGGGAAGTACGTCTGGCGGTATTAAAATTCTTGCACTTGACATGTGCTTGGGGCTCATGCAGTCCATATAGAATAGAAAATGCAAGATGAGTGCCAACCATGTTTTAGGCTCCGAATTAAATTAAGAACAGTTAACTAATCTTATTCCAACGAATGATATGATTATTTAAGTTGTCTTAATCAACTTATTATGTTTGTGTTACACTCCTAGTCTCTACAAGTGGTCAGATCTAATCATTTTATATTGGTAGGCTACAAGGATTCTTAGCTATATTCTCTATAGGTGCCTACAATTATGTAAATCAACATAATCTAAAACTTAATGTTATAAATTAAGTTTGTAGAAAGTTTATACATGCATTGAAAAGATCAAAATGAACTTATATATATTGTTCTCCAAAATGTTATAGATATACATAGGAATAGCATCGCTAAAGAAATCTGTCAATATCAACGTGCAAGCACATTCAGCATAACATCTGTGCACCAGACGCTAAGTACGCTTGATTTATAATATCTGCCCACTAGACGTACTTCACCACTACGCTGGAGTCCATCTCTATCTCCTATACTTAAATACATGCGTCACACTATATATGATACCTAGTTTCATTTGCAGAAACACAAAGCAGAGCACATATTGCAGACCAGTAGTAGCAAGCAATCCATCAAAGCAGAGCACATATGACCATCTCAAAAGCTTTGATCCTTAGCATCCTCGGGTGCCTCTGCTTCTGTAGTTCGGTCCTAGCAGCTCGGGAGCTCAACGATGACTTGTCAATGGTTGTAAGGCATGAGAGCTGGATGGTGCAGTACAACCGTGTGTACAAGGACACTACTGAGAAGGCACATCGATTTGAGGTGTTCAAGGCCAATGTCGGGTTCATCAAGTCATTTAATACCGAGAACCGCAAGTTCTATTTGGGCATCAATCAGTTCACCGACCTAACCAACGAGGAGTTCAAGGCAACAAAGGCTAACAAGGGGTACAAACCAAGCTTGGAGAGGGTGCCTACCGGATTCAGGTATGAGAATGTAAGTCTCGATGCACTTCCGGAAACCATAGACTGGAGGACCAAAGGTGCAGTTACTCCCATCAAGGATCAGGGCCAATGTGGTGAGTATATTAAGGATAATGATGTATTGGATATATGTTTACTTTTTTGAGAATTTCATCTTATAGTATCTACCAAAACATGACCATGTGTAGGTTGTTGTTGGGCGTTTTCTGCTGTCGCTGCTACGGAGGGCATCGTTAAGCTGAAAACTGGCAAGCTAATCTCACTGTCGGAGCAAGAGTTGGTGGATTGTGATGTCCATGGTGAAGACCAAGGTTGTGAAGGAGGGCTCATGGATGATGCCTTTAAATTCATTATCAAAAATGGCGGTCTCACCACTGAGTCCAACTACCCATATACCGCGGCAGATGACAAGTGCAAGAGTGGAACCAATGGTGCCGCAACCATCAAAAGTTATGAGGATGTTCCAGCCAACAACGAGGGAGCCCTCATGCAAGCCGTCGCAAGTCAACCCGTCTCGGTAGCTGTAGATGGAGGAGATATGACGTTCCAGTTTTACAAAGGTGGAGTGATGACTGGCTCATGTGGCACTGACCTAGACCATGGTATTGCAGCTATTGGTTATGGCAAGACCAGCGACGACACAAAGTATTGGTTGTTGAAGAATTCATGGGGAACAACATGGGGCGAGAACGGATATTTAAGAATGGAGAAGGACATTACCGACAAGAAAGGCATGTGTGGCCTTGCGATGGAGCCTTCTTACCCCACTGCATAGAAAGGGTGTCATATGCCACATATCCTCATATGCACACAAATATCAAATAATTGCCCACATCCACTTTAACTAAGTATAGTTTGTATGTGTATCTAAATTATGTACAAATTTATGTCTTGTATAATATTTAATTTTCCATGAATACAATGTAAACTATGTCACATATATAAGGATTGATGAATTATTTGTGTTAGCTATATCTTTTAGAGAAATTGAATTGTGCTGCATCTTGTGCTTTCATGTGTGTGTAATGAACTATTTGAGTAGTTCACATTTTTACGATAATCTTGGAACCATATAAACAATATATGACAATGATGGAGCTGATCTGTAAATAAAATTTGAAGCCTAGAGGTGGTACAGATAGAAGAATGTCAATTCTTGAATCTTGAGAAAATGAATTATGACGGACCATTTTCTCCCCAATCACCGTTGTCCTAGTCGTTCAACCCTCAACACCAGAGCCTCCTCTCCCCGACCTACAAAGCCAGCCGCATGCCTCCTACATTTTTTCTTTTGAAAAGGAGGATGATCCCCTGCATCAATTGGTGCATGCAGCCATAAAAAAAATTGCGAGAGAATTTCACTCCCCCGGCTCTGCACCAAGTATCAGGAAAGACTGGTCCTCAAGAATAAATAAGAACCTAGGTGTTGATTTTTACATCCACTCCCCAACCAGTTGAGCTAGGCTCACTCCCACATGTACTAAAATTTATTTAACAAACTAAAACTTGTGCTTTCGTAGAGTTTTAGTGGTATGCAAAGCACTGGCGTGTTCAAGGTCCTACTGTGAACATTGGTGTTAATGTTATGTTTGTGCTGCGATGTTCCAAACGTGGACAATCAATGTTCCAGCAAATTTGTAGCGCTATGCAACTTTCGATATCGAGGCTTTGCCGTGGGCACCTCGAGCCCGTGCTGTGGTAGAAGAAGGCGAAGGCTGAAGGCTGAAGAGGCATGGGCCCTGCCTGACGTCACACAGGTGTCGTGGAGCAGCCCGCCGAAGCTCTGTAGGCTAGCCGAGCAACGAGGAAAAATGTTGTTCCGGTGGCTGACACGCCGAGCAGGTTCGGTTCTCCGGTGGTGGCTCCAGCTGGTTCGGTGTCGTACACGGAGAGCTTCGTCACTCGTCATGGTCGGTCGAGGCATGTGGTGTGGTGGATGTGTTCAGTTCTCCTCTTAAGCTGCACCGCAAAGTTGCCGGGCTGGATTGTATAGCCCGCGCACAAGGCCGGATCGCAGGAAGACAACCATCGCCTTTGCATATCGCTTCGGTGTCTCAACGTGATCATTGTTACGTGCGCTGCCCTCGCCGGCCATGGCAATCCACACACACACGTAGCCTTCGGACGGACATCTTCCATCGATAGACGTTCTCTCCGAGTCCGAATGAGCACCAGAGATCTGTTGAGCAAAGCAGTGGTCCATGAATATATAGCTGGCTCGCTCCGGGGCTCTGATTTTCGGCCGAAAAAAGTGGATTTCGGTCGAATTTCGGCCATCTCGGCCTGGGGCGAAAAGTATATTTAGGCCGAAATTGCTCAAATTTGGCAAAATTTGGTCAAATTTAAGTCAAAATTTGGTTAAATTTTAGCCGAAATTTTTGAAAATGGCAGAAATTCGACCATCTCGGCCTAGGGCGAAAAAAAAGCTCAAACCAAAAATCAAAACACAGGCTCGCTGGCAGAAGCAAAGAACATATTCCGAGCCATGCATGGACGATGGCAATCATGCACACACATGAAAGATCTAACGGCAAACCATCCGAATAAAGACGAGGCACAGTGTGCTTTGGGGCAGAGGAATAAGACAGAGAAAGCAACATATTATTAGCAGAAAAAGAGGAAGATAAAGATAAAACGAAAGCAACATATTTCAAAGATAAAAAGGGGAAAACATAAAGATACAGCATCTCTTATATTGGATGATAAGACTGGTCGTGCGGGAGACATAGCAAATGTGCTTGTCTATATATTACTAGTTCCCTGTTCCATGCCTCTGCAGATATCAAAAAATAATCAAACAAGGCCAAGCGGACGGCATCGACGTCGATCTCGGCTCCGTTTGATCGCTCCTACGACGTCACGAGGTACATTCCTGTGCTGACTTCACTACGGAAAACTAGCATAGAAAGCAGCACACTGTGTTGAGTACTGTTTTGAACTTTTGATTGTTTTTTTTCTTTATTTCATTTCCGACTTAATTCTGCATGTGTTGGGTATAGTTTTGAACCTTTGAGTACACTGTGCATGCGTCATTTCTATTTGCATTATGTCAATAGTTGCTTCCACTATCGTCTTCTTTTTTGTGTCAAACGGTTACACTGATATTTAAAGTTTACAATCAGCGATCATGGCGGATGCTTCTGAGGAGTGCACTGAGCAAAACGTGAAAGAGCTCTCCGAGAACATTATAGGACAGCTGTGGCGAGTGGAGGCGATGCTGCTCCTCAACACTATCTTTGCAGGAGTCATAGTTGGAATTGGCGCCTATGGCCACCGTTATCGCCACTATGGTTTCACCCGCTATCTCATGCTGGGGGTAACCACCTTGTTCCTACCCGTCATATCTTACGTCATCTCGGCAAGTGGCTCAGTGGATCATCCCTTTCATGTTCTTATCCACGAAGAATTGATAGCCAATTGCTGGGCACCAGGCCTGCACACAAGCATGGTCATAACATCCACCTGCCTTGTTTTGATTTGTGCTATCAATACAAGCCCGGTAGTTGCTACTGATGATCGAGAAGATCGAAGTGTACGCCCCCCCTTTGAACTTCTTGTTCAAGGAATTTGGATTCTTTACCTAGCTATCCCCAGCATTGGTGGTGGACGATCTTTTGAGTTCGCAAGAGCTTATTTCATAATAACACCTTTTGCTCTTATTTATGCCAAAATGGCATTGAAATGTTATGCATTTCTAAAGGCCCGGAAATCCTTTGCACTCGGACGGAATCCTCGTCTTATTGTTGGATATATGCAGCAACTGTTGCGAGAAGAAGGAGATGATCAACATGGTGAGGAGGATGTGAATGTGCCTCCACCACCACTTGTAGTTACGGGTGAGGACAAACGGCAAGTCGAGAAGCAACCTGAACCTCATGGTTACATGTTCAGAAATAACATGAAGGCACTTCAAGATGGCAACTTGGTGACCATTGAAAGAGTTTGGCAGTTGGACACCATGTTTCTGATGCCAATGCCACAACGACTGAAAGATATATGCTTGTCATTTGCATTATTCAAATTGCTAAGGTGTCGATTTGCAAGGTACAAACTCGCTAACGTTATCACCAAGGAGACCATCAAATTCGTCAGAAGGGTCATGCTAAAGGATGGTGAACATGAAAGAGCGTTCAGGATGATTGCAGATGAGCTTTCTTTTCTTCATGATTATTATGATTCACCACTCCCAGTCCTCTACCCAGGTAGCTGGTTTACTACAACATTAAGTATGGTCATCTCACTCTTGAGCATATGTTACTGCATACTTTATGTTCTGGACGTCATCAAAGAAGCTAGGATATTTCCTCAGGAGAGGGCCATAATTAGTTGCATGTACTTCTGTTCTATGAGCAAACTCGGGAGGCGTAACCAACGAGCAATAAGGTTTGGACGTCTGCATTTTGATCTAGTGCCAGGTCTGTTACTCACTGTGTTCGTCGTGGTTGCTGAGGCGAGGGATATTGCTTCCCACATATGCTCTAGCTGGACCAAAGTAATTCTCACCTGCCGCTGTGTGCGCCGTGCCTCCTTGAAGCTTCCCCCCGTCGTCCCAAAATGGGTTGGCTGGTTGTTGCGATGCAGATGCGACTGGTTGCTGAGGCATTGGAACGACAAAATGAGACAAAGCTCATTGCTGGTGTTTCAACGCATGCAATTTCACCAACTTGTTTTACCTGGCTGCCTCCTTCGTTTGCTGGACCGAAAGAGCAATAATGTCAAGGTACCATCAGAAGTGAAGGCTTGCATCATCAACGCCCTAAGAAGTACTAGTGGAAGCAATGGAGCTGGTCTAAGCAAAGGCATGACAACCCTGCGCCAGAGCCAAATTGGCAGAAGCTTACTCTGGGCCTGCAACAACAGCAAAGGTACATCTGACACCATACTTGTGTGGCACATCGCCACAGCCATCCTTGAGGTGAGGCACCCACACCATCAAGGAGATGGCCGGCCTTCTTCTGTTTCTGACATGAAGAGCGCCGCCACTCACCTGTCGCGCTATTGCGCGTATCTAGTGGAGTTCTGCCCCGAGCTACTTCCTGATGATGATGCATGGAGCAAGCACCTGTACAAGAAAGTCAAGAAGGATGCCAAGCGAGCCCTTGCCACCGGCGGTGGCACACCAGTGTCGTCCATGACTCCGGAAGCAGCGTACCAGAAGTTGGTCGAGTTGTTGGGCGCTACACAGAATCATGAGGTGCTCAAGGATGCCGCAAAGCTTGCAAAGCAGCTCAGGGAGCTGGCTGGAGGCGAGGAAATGGAGTGGGAGTTGCTGGCCGGGTTTTGGTCGGAGTTGATCCTTTACCTGGCTCCGTCGGACAATCTCAAAGGGCACCTGCAGGCCGTCGATCGGGGCGGCGAGCTGATCACGCTCCTCTGGGCCTTGATCACCCACATCGGGATCATCGACAGGCCCGGCGACACCGCTGCAAGTGCTCCAGCCATTGGTGTTTAAGTTTGCTCTGCCTATTCATGCACACGCTGATATGCATGCTTAGCTGTGGATTTCAGTTCCTTTCGTTGTTTCTCTTGGTTGTCAGTGTGTTTAAGGTCTTGCTGTTGGGTGTGAGTGTGATTTAAGGCCTTGTAGCTGGCCCTTTTTATTTATTTTTACTCATTTCTATTATCCAACAAGAGATTGGAAGTGTGTGGGAGAGATGAGACATGGGGATAGTGGTATTGTTTTACCGCTTCTGGATTGTGGCTTTTCGAGTGCTAAAGATATGAGAAGTTTGTGGTGCTATTTTACTGCTTTTGGGAATGTGACTTCTTAACCTTTACTAAACCGTTGTGTAGTTATGTGTAGCCCGTGTGCAAGGCCGGAGGAAGAGACAACTCCTTGCATCGCCGTCCATCGGTCCATGTCGTTGAGGAGCGCAATGCGTCTGTTGACGTATAATGTGTTGCCTAGTCTCTTTCATTAGATCGGTCTTTTGGTTGCATTGGCTAGAGCATGCACTTCTACATGGTATCAGAGCCAAGAGGTCTTAAGTTGACCCGGCTGGCGCAATTAAAATTGCAGTCCATTTTCAGTCCACGTTTAGGCCTGAGGGAGCCACGCGTGAGGAGGAGTGTTGACGTATAATGTGCTGCCTAGTCTCTTCCATCAGATCGGTCTTTTGGTTGCATTGGCTAGAGCATGCACTTCTACAGCGTCCATGGCGCTCCCCACATCGGCGGCGACAGTCCGCACGCACGCAAGCCTTCGGGCATCGAGAGGAACGCTGTCATCGACATGATGAGAGCACGCGCCTGCATCGTCTTGTAGTAGAGCCGCATCGAGTCGAGTCGTGGGTCACCAACACTGTCACACCTCATACGCTGTGAAGTTCGCCTGTCAGGATAATTTATATTCCTGTGAGGTGCTTCAGGCCGCACAGAGAAATACTGCACCCACAGGAAAAGTACGGGTTCTGGTAGTGCATGCACCAATAATGCTAAACATACAAAGGTTTACATGTTTTTACATGCTGACTAGGATCTTTTTAAACTAACTAACATCTCCTCCCTGATTTTCATGGGGTGGGCCCTTCTCTCCCTTAATCTCCAATCAAAACCCACCTTTATGTAAAAGCATGTATCCTTTGTACGTGTAGCATTACTCGTGCATGCACCACTCAGCCGTGATGCGCCGGTGCTCTATGGCGCCCAGGGCTGGCGTCGGCGGAGCGCCCGTGCCGTGTCGTGAGTGTCCTCTCGCACGACGATGTCCGCGATGGTCGCGCTGGGCGGACGAGCTGTCCCAGGGAAAGCATAGCACCGACGCAATTTACGGGAAACACCAGGTCTTTTTTCAAAGGATTTCCAGATGAATTTTGGAGAGTCGGAATCTTTGAGATATTTTCTAAATTTGTTGTTTTATTAATAGGCTATACGAATTTTCTTTTCTCCTGCGGATTTCATAGCACTAAATTTTACATCCACACCACATCTTGAAAAGAATTCTTCACTTTCCCTGTGGTGCAATTAAACAAACTTTAATGCAAATGCAATCACGTAGGATGCGCGAAAGCGTCTCCTACAACCCAGCCGCACGGCCGGACTAACCATCCCTGTGACGCTGCGAGGTGACAGCCCTTGTAGTCGTGAATTCTTGGCATTTTAGCCTTCGGAGACATCTTGCATGCATGCTGGTGGAAGTGGAACAGCCGCGTAGTTCCATGGACGCTTCTCTCCAAATCCAAATGAGCACCAGAGGTCTTTCGCGCAAAGCAGTGGTCCATGAACAGATAGCTGGCTAGGGTACTCGCATAAGCAAAAGAACGTGGTCCGAGCCATGCATGGATATGGATGGTAATCATGCATACACATGAAAGATCTAACGGCAAACTTTTCGTATAAAGATACGACACAGGGCGCTTTGGGACAGAGGAATAAGACAAAGAAAGCAACATATTGTTGACAAAAAAAGAATATAAAGAAAAACCGACATCTCTTGTATGCTAAAGCTGGTCCTTTTGGACCATCACAATTGTGCTTCTGAATTTAGTAGTAGTGCTAGTATATATCATAGTTCCATGTCTCCCATGCTTTGCATATTAAGCAAAAAAGACACGGGGTGCAGTCCGCATCGACTTCTCCGCTTGATCGCCACTGCGACCCACAAGGTACATTACTCTACTGGCTTTGTTAGACTTCACTACACGCAACTACAGTAGAACGCGGCACATTGAGTTGAGTAGGGTTTCCTGTTCATTTCTGGCTTAATATGCATAAACGTTAGATGGTCATTTCCATCCCCATGCGTGTAAACAGTTTCTCGGTCATCGAATTTTTTTGTGTGTCCACCATTGCATGCTTTTTGTTACCTGATATTTTGTGTCAACAGCTTTATATTGATATCTAAATTTGACCGTCAGCTCATGGAGACGAATGCTACCTGCCAGTACCAGATCGCTACTGTGTACCAGCAATGTCCGATCAGCTGCGACGAATCACTGGTGGAAGATTTATCCAAGCAAGTTACAGGGCTGCTGTGGCCAGTGCAGGCGATGATGCTCGGTAACGCCATCCTTGCGGGAGCCATGGCCGGAATATGCGCCTATGGTCACCGTTATCGCCACTATGGCTTCACCCGCTATCTCTTGCTGGGGCAACCACCTTCTTCCTACCCATCATATCATATGTGACCTCCGCATTTGGCTCCACCGGCGATGGCTCTGCTATCAATATCTATTATTATTTGACACCCAGACGCGTCGGAAGTGTTGAGTATATGTGTTGTGCATATTGTGCATTGGGCCCACCTCTTAATTTCCTTGTATAGTCGAGGTCGTGGTTCACCATTGTACATCATATATACGTGCGATCGCACCTGATCAATACATCATGCAATTCCATCATCATACATGGTATCAGTTTTTAGGTTTCAACCCTAGTTTCCGCTACGCCGCCGCCGCCGCGCCCTCCCGTCGCGTCGCCGCCACCGCTCCCTCTTCCCCGCCGCCGTGCTACCTCCTGCCGCCGCTGCCCTTTCCCCACTCGCCGCCGCCACCGCCGCTCCCTCTTCCCCGCCGCCATGACCCCCTGCAGCCGCCACCCTCTCCCCTAGCGCCGCCGCCACCACCTACCTTCGCCGCCGCCGCTCCTCCTAGCGCCACCGCGACCACTTTCCCGCCACCCGAAGCCGCCGCCGTTTTTGTGTCAAGGACGCTCGAACTAGGATGGCACTTCACCGATGTGACAGCACCGACGAGCTCTATCCGGTGCATCCGCCTTCCACCATCACCAGCACACCGGTCGCTCTCTCCGCTGGCGTTAACCTCTGGCACGCTCGTCTGGGTTATCCCAACCCCGTCACCCTTCGTCATATTCTTAGGAGTTTCAGTTTCAGTTGTAATAAGATAGAGGATCATACCTGTCATGCTTGTCGTGTCGGCAAACTCGTTCGTCTTCCATTTAATAACTCCACCACCATTGCTTCTTTTTCCTTTTCAGTTGATTCATAGTGATGTGTGGACCTCTTCAGTTCCTAGTAATTCGGGCTATTTATATTATCTGGTTATTCTTGATGATTATTCTCATTATGTGTGGACTTTTCCTTTGCGACGAAAGTCGGATGCACTTTCCACCCTAACGGCTTTTTACTCCTATGTCAGCACGCAGTTTGGGCGTCCCTTTCTTGCTCTTCAGACTGACAATGGAAAAGAGATCTGGCCTTCCGTACCTTTCTGTTGCACCATGGCACAATTTTTTGTCTCACTTGCCTGTATACTTCACAGCAAAACGATCGAGTCGAACGCGTCCTTCGCACTCTGAATGACTGTGTTCGCACGCTCCTGTTTCATGATAATGTGCCGCCTCGCTTCTAGCCGGACGCACTTGCTACCGCATCACTGCTCCTTAACCTCCGGCCCTGCCGCCCGCGGTGGAACTACGCACCTCACCACCTCCTCTTTGGTACGCCACCTTCTTATGATGGTCTGAGTATCTTTGGGCATCTATGTTATCCTAGCACTGCCGACACTTCTCCTCATAAACTTGCACCACGTTCTGTTGCATGTATCTTCATCGGCTACCCTTCCAACTCCAAGGTCTATCGTTGCTACGATCCCGTATCCCACCGCGTGTTCACCTCCCGGCACGTTTACTTTGATGAGCATGTGTTTCCATTTCAGCAGGTACCCCCGGCTGTCCCTCCCACCGCTGATGATGTGGGACCCTCGGCGTCTCACCCGGGGTGCTCGCGTGCCGCCCTTGGCCCGCCCCTGGCTTTGAGGCGCGTCACCCGCCTCCAGCTGCCTCCGGGTCCAGCTTCGGCCCTGCCTCGACGCCGTCTTCTGGCTCGGTGTCCGCCTCAACATCCGCCTCGCCGCCGCCCTCCAACGCGGCGCCCTCTGTGGCCTCCCCTGCCGGCCTGATGTTCGAGCCGCCCTCCGCCGCTCCATCGCCGCCGTCGCCTAGCGGCCCGGCCCCGGTCACGGACCCGGCTCATGCGGCGCCACCTTTGGCCGCGACCTCGTCTCCTAGCGGGTCGGCCCCGCCCGCGACACCGCTTTCGGCCGCGGCCACATCGCCTCCTGGCGCCCCTTCACCGGTGGCTGTGGGCTCACCACCCGCGGTCGGCCCGGTCACTCACGCCCGTACGGGAGTTTTTCGCCCGAGCTCGCACTATGCTTTAGACGAGTACGTCCACACGACATCCACCTCTACGTCGTCGCCTTTGCCGTCCTCCGTTCAAGCCTCTCTTCGTGACCCGCTCTGGATGGCTGCGATGCAAGAGGAGTTTGATGCCTTTCTGCGCAACCGGACTCGCAGCTTGTTCCTCGTCCCCAGCACGCCAACGTGATTACCGGGAACTGGGTCTTCAAACACAAGCTCAGTCCCGATGGTACCCTTGACCGCTATAAAGTGCGTTGGGTTATTCGTGGTTTCCGGCAACGTGTTGGCGTCGACTTCACCGACACCTTTGCTCCGGTGGTTAAGCCCGAGATGATCCACACGGTTCTCCACCTTGCGGTCTCCCGTGCCTGGCCAGTGCACCAGATGGATGCCTCCAATGCTTTCCTCCATGGTCACCTCGAGGAGCAGGTCTTCTGCCAGCAGCCCATGGGGTTTGTTGATTTGGCATATCGCAACCACGTGTGCCTGCTCTCGTGGTCCTTGTACAGACTCAAGAAGGCTCCTCCCGCTTGGTACCAGCGCATCGCGACATTTCTGCACCAACTCAGGTTTCGCTCTACCCGCTCGGACGCATCACTGTTTATCTACCAGCAGGGCTCCGACACTGCATATCTGCTCCTTTAGTTGATGACATCATCTTGACGGCATGTACGACTGGCTTTCTCAGTCAGCTCACTGATCGTCTTTGCACTGAGTTTGCCATCAAGGACTTGGGTCCTTTGCACTACCTCCTCGGTGTTGAGGTGGTGCGTCATCCGGATGGCTTCTTCCTTCACCAGCGGAAGTACGCTCACGAGCTCCTCGATCGTGCTGGCATGCTTAAATGCAAGCCCATCGCTACCCTATTGATACTAAGGCCAAGCTCTTTGCCATGGATGGTTCTCCTGCTTTGAATGCTGCTTTTTACTGGTCTATTGTTGGGGCTCTTCGGTACCTCACTCTCATTCGACCAGAGCTCTGGTATGCAGTTCAGCAAGTGTGTCTTCACTGTTGGAAATATGCCCTAGAGGCAATAATAAAAGTATTATTATTATATTTCCTTGTTCATGATAATTGTCTTTTATTCATGCTATAACTGTATTATCCGGAAATCGTAATACACGTGTGAATACATAGACCACAATATGTCCCTAGTGAGCCTCTAGTTGACTAGCTCGTTGTGATCAACAGATAGTCATGGTTTCCTGACTATGGACATTGGATGTCGTTGATAACGGGATCACATCATTAGGAGAATGATGTGATGGACAAGACCCAATCCTAAGACTAGCACAAAAGATCGTGTAGTTCATTTGCTAGAGCTTTGCCAATGTCAAGTATCTTTTCCTTTGACCATGAGATCGTGTAACTCCTGGATACCGTAGGAGTGCTTTGGGTGTATCAAACGTCACAACGTAACTGGGTGACTATAAAGGTGCACTACAGGTATCTCCGAAAGTATCTATTGTTTTATGCGGATCGAGACTGGGATTTGTCACTCCGTGTAAACGGAGAGGTATCTCTGGGCCCACTCGGTAGGACATCATCATATGCGCAATGTGACCAAGGAGTTGATCACGGGATGATGTGTTACGGAACGAGTAAAGTGACTTGCCGGTAACGAGATTGAACAAGGTATCGGTATACCGACGATCGAATCTCGGGCAAGTAACATACCGATAGACAAAGGGAATTGAATACGGGATCGATTGAGTCCTTGACATCGTGGTTCATCCGATGAGATCATCGTGGAACATGTGGGAGCCATCATGGGTATCCAGATCCCGCTGTTGGTTATTGACCGGAGAACGTCTCGGTCATGTCTGCATGTCTCCCGAACCCGTAGGGTCTACACACTTAAGGTTCGATGACGCTAGGGTTATAAAGGAAGCTTGTATGTGGTTACCGAATGTTGTTCGGAGTCCCGGATGAGATCTCGGACGTCACGAGGAGTTCCGGAATGGTCCGGAGGTAAAGATTTATATATAGGAAGTCCTGTTTCGGCGATCGGGACAAGTTTCGGGGTCATCGGTATTGTACCGGGACCACCGGAAGGGTCCCGGGGGCCCACCGGGTGGGGCCACCTGCCCCGGGGGGCCACATGGGCTGTAGGGGGTGCGCCTTGGCCTACATGGGCCAAGGGCACCAGCCCCTAGAGGCCCATGCGCCAAGATAAAGGAAAAAGGGAAGAGTCCTAAAGGGGGAAGGCACCTCCGAGGTGCCTTGGGGAGGATGGACTCCTCCCCATCCTTAGCCGCACCCCTTCCTTGGAGGAGGGGGCAAGGCTGCGCCTCCCCCCTCTCCCTTGGCCCTATATATAGTGGGGAAAAGGAGGAGCAATTAGACCTAAGGCCTTTGGTTGCCTCCCTCTCCCTCCCGTGACACATCTCCTCTCCCGTAGGTGCTCGGCGAAGCCCTGCGGGATTGCCACGCTCCTCCACCACCACCACGCCGTTGTGCTGCTGTTGGATGGAGTCTTCCTCAACCTCTCCCTCTCCCCTTGCTGGATCAAGGCGTGGGAGACGTCACCGGGCTGTACGTGTGTTGAACGCGGAGGTGCCGTCCGTTCGGCACTTGATCATCGGTGATCTGAATCACGACGAGTACGACTCCATCAACCCCGTTCACTTGAACGCTTCCGCTTAGCGATCTACAAGGGTATGTAGATGCAAACTCTCCTCTCTTTCTACTCGTTGCTGGTCTCTCCATAGATAGATCTTGGTGTTGCGTAGGAAAATTTTGAATTTCTGCTACGTTCCCCAACAGTGGCATCATGAGCTAGGTCTATTGCGTAGATTCTTTGCACGAGTAGAACACAAAGTAGTTGTGGGCGTCGATATTGTTCAATATGCTTGCCGTTACTAGTCTTATCTTGATTCGGCGGCATCGTGGGATGAAGCGGCCCGGACCAACCTTACACGTACGCTTACGTGAGACCGGTTCCACCGACAAACATGCACTAGTTGCATAAGGTGGCTGGCGGGTGTCTGTCTCTCCCACTTTAGTCGGATCGGATTCGATGAAAAGGGTCCTTATGAAGGGTAAATAGCAATTGGCATATCACGTTGTGGTTCATGCGTAGGTAAGAAACGTTCTTGCTAGAAACCCATAGCAGCCACGTAAAACATGCAAACAACAATTAGAGGACGTCTAACTTGTTTTTGCAGGGTATGCTATGTGATGTGATATGGCCAAAGGATGTGATGAATGATATATGTGATGTATGAGATTGATCATGTTCTTGTAATAGGATTCACGACTTGCATGTCGATGAGTATGACAACCGGCAGGAGCCATAGGAGTTGTCTTTATTTTTTGTATGACCTGCGTGTCATTGAAGAACGCCATGTAAATTACTTTACTTTATTGCTAAACGCGTTAGCCATAGAAGTAGAAGTAGTCGTTGGCGTGACAACTTCATGAAGACACGATGATGGAGATCATGATGATGGAGATCATGGTGTCATGCCGGTGACAAGATAATCATGGAGCCCCGAAGATGAAGATCAAAGGAGCTATATGATATTGGCCATATCATGTCACTACTCTTATTTGATTGCATGTGATGTTTATCATGTTTATACATCTTATTTGCTTAGAACGACGGTAGTAAATAAGATGATCCCTCATTAAAATTTCAAGAAGTGTTCTCCCCTAACTGTGCACCGTTGCTACAGTTCGTCGTTTCGAAGCACCACGTGATGATCGGGGTGTGATAGATTCTTACGTTCACATACAACGGGTGTAAGACAGTTTTACACAGCGAAAACACTTAGGGTTAACTTGACGAGCCTAGCATGTACAGACATGGCCTCGGAACACAGAGACCGAAAGGTCGAGCATGAGTCGTATAGTAGATACGATCAACATGAAGATGTTCACCGATGATGACTAGTCCGTCTCACGTGATGATCGGACACGGCCTAGTTTGACTCGGATCATGTAATCACTTAGATGACTAGAGGGATGTCTATCTGAGTGGGAGTTCATAAGATGAACTTAATTATCCTGAACATAGTCAAAAGACCTTTTGCAAATTATGTCGTAGTTCACGCTGTAGTTCTACTGTTTTAGTTATGTTCCTAGAGAAAATATAGTTGAAGGTTGATAGTAGCGATTATGCGATCAGTAGAAAGCTCATGTCCTTAATGCACCGCTCAATGTGCTGAACCCCAAACGTCGTTTGTGGATGTTTCGAACATCGAACATACACGTTTTGATAACTACGTGATAGTTCAGTTAAATGGTTTAGAGTATAGGCACCAAAGACGTTTTTCGAAATGTCGCGGAACATATGAGATGTTTCGAGGGCTGAAATTAAGATTTCAGGCTCGTGCCCACGTCAAGAGGTATAAGACCTCCGACGATCTTCTTAACCAGCAAACTAAGGAGAGAAGCTAAATTGTTGAGCTTGTGCTCAGATTGTCTGAGTACAACAATCACTTGAATCAAGTGGGAGTTGATCTTCCAGATGAAATAGTGATAGTTTCTCCGAAGTCATTACCACCAAGCTGCTAGAGCTTCGTGATGAACTATAACATATCAGGGATAGATATGATGATCTTTGAAATATTCGCGTTGTTTGACATCGCAAAAGTAGAAATCAAGAAGGAGCATCAATTGTTGATGGTTGATGAAACCACTAGTTTCAAGAAGGGCAAGGGGAAAGAAGGGATACTTCATGAAACGGCAAATCAGCTGCTGCACCAATGAAGAAACCCGAGGTTGAACCCAAACCCGAGACTAAGTGCTTCTGTAATAAGGGGAACAACCACTGGAGCAAGATTACCCTAGATACTTGGTAGATGAGAAGGCTGGCAAGGTCGATAGAAGTATATTGGATATACATTATGTTAATGTGTACTTTACTAGTACTCCTAGTAGCACCAGGGTATAAGATACCGGTTCGGTTGCTAAGTGTTAGTAACTCGAAATAAAAGCTATGGAATAAACGGAGACTAGCTAAAGGTGAGATGACAATATGTGTTGGAAGTATTTCCAAGGTTGATCAAATATCGTACGCTCCCTCTACCATCGAGATTGGTGTTTGCGTTGAGCATAGACATGATTGGATTATGTCTATCGAAATACGGTTATTCATTTAAGGAGAATAATGGTTACTCTGTTTATTTGAATAATACCTTCAATGGTCTTACACCTGAAATGAATGGTTTATTGAATCTCGATCGTAGTGATACACATGTTCATGCCAAAAGATAGTAATGATAGTACCACCTACTTGTGGCACTGCTGTGTAAGTCATATTGGTATAAAACGCATGAAGAAGCTCCATGTTGATGGATCTTTGGACTCACTCATTTTTGAAAAGTTTGAGACATGCGAACCATGTCTATTGGTATATATGCATGAAGAAACTCCATGCAAATGGACCGTTTGAACTCACTTGATTTTGAATCACTTGAGATATGCAAATCATACCACATGGGCAAGATGACTGAAAAGCCTCGTTTTCAGTAAGATGGAACAAGATAGCAACTTGTAGGAAGTAACACATTTTGACGTGTGTAGTCCAATGAGTGCTGAGGCATGCAGTGAATATCGTTATGATCTTACTTCACAGATGATTCGAGTAGATGTTGAGAATATTTACTTAATGAAACACAAGTCTGAATTATTGAATGGTTCAAGTAATTTCAGAGTGAAGTAGAAGATCATTGTGACAAGAGGATAAAATGTCTATGATATGATCATAGAGATGAATATCTGAGTTACGAGTTTTGGCACACAATTAAGACATTGTGGAAATTGTTTCATAATTAATACCGCCTGGAACACCATAGTGTGATGGTGTGTCCGAACATCATAGTTGCACCCTATTGGATATGGTGCGTACCATGATGTCTCTTATCGAATTACCACTATCGTTCATGGGTTAGGCATTAGAGACAACCACATTCTCTTTAAATAGGGAACCACGTAATTCCGATGAGATGACACCGTATGAATTATGGTTTAGAGAAACCTAAGTTGTCGTTTCTTAAAAGTTTGGGGCTGCGACGCTTATATGAAAAAGTTTCAGGTTGATAAGCTCGAACCCAAAGCGGATAAAATGCATCTTCATAGGAAACCCAAAACAGTTGGGTATACCTCCTAATTCAGATCCGAAAGCAATATGGATTGTTTCTAGAATCGAGTCCTTTCTCGAGGAAAAGTTTCTCTCGAAAGAATTGAGTGGGAGGATGGTGGAGACTTGATGAGGTTATTGAACCGTCTCTTCAACTAGTGTGTGGCAGGGCACAGGAAGTTGTTCCTGTGGCACCTACACCAATTGAAGTGGAAGCTTATGATATTGATCATGAAGCTTCGGATCAAGTCACTACCGAACCTCGTAGGACGACAAGGACACGTACTACTTTGGAGTGGTACGGTGATCCTGTCTTGAAGGTCATGTTGCTAGACAACAATGAACCTACGAGCTATGGAGAAGCGATGGTGGGCCCAAATTCCGACAAATGGTTAGAAACCATGAAATCCGAGATAGGATCCATGTATCAGAACAAAGCATAGACTTTGGTGGACTTGCCCGATGATCGGCAAGCCATTGAGATAAATGGATCTTTAAGAAGAAGACGGACGTGGATGGTAATGTCACCATCTATGAAGCTCGACTTGTGGAGAAGAGTTTTTTCACAAGTTCAAGGAGTTGACTACGATGAGATTTTCTCATTCATAGCGATGCTTAAAGTCCATCGGAATCATGTTAGCATTAGCTGCATTTATGAAATCTGGCAGATGGATGTCAAGACAAGTTTCCTTACTAGTTTTCGTAAGGAAAGGTTGTATGCAATACAATCAAAAAGGTTTTGTCGATCCTAAGGATTCTAAAAGGTATGCTAGCTCCAGCAATCCTTCTAAGGACTGGAGTGAGCATCTCAGAGTTGGAATGTATGCTTTGATGATGATCAAAGATTTTGGGTTGTACAAAGTTTATGAGAAACTTGCATTTCCAAAGAAGTGAGTGGGAGCACTATAGAATTTCTGATGAGGTATGTTGTTGACATATTGATGATCAGAAATGACGTAGAATTTCTGGAAAGCATATAAGGTTATTTTGAAAGTGTCTTTCAATGGAAAGCCTGGATTAAGCTACTTGAACATTGAGCATCAAGATCTATAAGGATAGATCAAAATGCTTAATAATACTTTCAAATGAGCACATACCTTGACATGATCTTGAAGGTGTTCAAGATGGACCAGTCAAAGAAGGAGTTCTTGCCTGAGTTGTAAGGTACGAAGTTAAGACTTAAAGCTCGACCACGGCAGAATAGAGAGAAAGGACGAAGGTCGTCCCCTATGCTTAAGACGTAGGCTCTTCGGTATGCTATGCTGTGTACCGCACCTGAAGTGTGCCTTGCCATGAGTCAGTCAAGGGGTACAAGAGTGATCCAAGAATGGCTCACAGGACAGCGATCAAAGTTATCCTTAGTAACTAGTGGACTAAGGAATTTTCTCGATTATGGAGGTGGTAAAAGAGTTCGTCGTAAAGGTTACGACGATGCAAGCTTGACACCTATCCGGATAGCTCTGAGTAGAGAGACCGGATACATATAATGGAGCAATAATTTAGAATAGCTCCAAGTAGAACAGTTGTTTGGAATAGCTCCAAATAGAGCGTGGTAGCTGCATCTAGGAGATGACATAAAGATTTGTAAAGCACACACGGATCTGAAAGGTTCAGACCCATTGACTAAAACCTCTCTCACAAGCAACATGATCAAACATAAAACTCATTGAGTGTTAATCACATAGTGATGTGAACTAGACTAGTGACTCTAGTAAACTCTTGGGTATTAGTCACATGGCGATGTGACCTGTGAGTGTTAATCACATGGCGATGTGAACTAGATTATTGACTCTAGTGCAAGTGGGAGACTGTTGGAAATATGCCCTAGAGGCAATAATAAAAGTATTATTATTATATTTCCTTGTTCATGATAATTGTCTTTTATTCATGCTATAACTGTATTATCCGGAAATCGTAATACACATGTGAATACATAGACCACAATATGTCCCTAGTGAGCCTCTAGTTGACTAGCTCGTTGTGATCAACAGATAGTCATGGTTTCCTGGCTATGGACATTGGATGTCGTTGATAACGGGATCACATCATTAGGAGAATGATGTGATGGACAAGACCCAATCCTAAGACTAGCACAAAGATCGTGTAGTTCATTTGCTAGAGCTTTGCCAATGTCAAGTATCTTTTCCTTTGACCATGAGATCGTGTAACTCCTGGATACCGTAGGAGTGCTTTGGGTGTATCAAACGTCACAACGTAACTGGGTGACTATAAAGGTGCACTACAGGTATCTCCGAAAGTATCTATTGTTTTATGCGGATCGAGACTGGGATTTGTCACTCCGTGTAAACGGAGAGGTATCTCTGGGCCCACTCGGTAGGACATCATCATATGCGCAATGTGACCAAGGAGTTGATCACGGGATGATGTGTTACGGAACGAGTAAAGTGACTTGCCGGTAACGAGATTGAACAAGGTATCGGTATACCGACGATCGAATCTCGGGCAAGTAACATACCGATAGACAAAGGGAATTGAATACGGGATCGATTGAGTCCTTGACATCGTGGTTCATCCGATGAGATCATCGTGGAACATGTGGGAGCCATCATGGGTATCCAGATCCCGCTGTTGGTTATTGACCGGAGAACGTCTCGGTCATGTCTGCATGTCTCCCGAACCCGTAGGGTCTACACACTTAAGGTTCGATGACGCTAGGGTTATAAAGGAAGCTTGTATGTGGTTACCGAATGTTGTTCGGAGTCCCGGATGAGATCCCGGACGTCACGAGGAGTTCCGGAATGGTCCGGAGGTAAAGATTTATATATAGGAAGTCCTGTTTCGGCCATCGGGACAAGTTTCGGGGTCATCGGTATTGTACCGGGACCACCGGAAGGGTCCCGGGGGCCCACCGGGTGGGGCCACCTGCCCCGGGGGGCCACATGGGCTGTAGGGGGTGCGCCTTGGCCTACATGGGCCAAGGGCACCAGCCCCTAGAGGCCCATGCGCCAAGATAAAGGAAAAGGGAAGAGTCCTAAAGGGGGAAGGCACCTCCGAGGTGCCTTGGGGAGGATGGACTCCTCCCCATCCTTAGCCGCACCCCTTCCTTGGAGGAGGGGGCAAGGCTGCGCCTCCCCCTCTCCCTTGGCCCTATATATAGTGGGGAAAAGGAGGAGCAATCAGACCTAAGGCCTTTGGTTGCCTCCCTCTCCCTCCCGTGACACATCTCCTCTCCCGTAGGTGCTCGGCGAAGCCCTGCGGGATTGCCACGCTCCTCCACCACCACCACGCCGTTGTGCTGCTGTTGGATGGAGTCTTCCTCAACCTCTCCCTCTCTCCTTGCTGGATCAAGGCGTGGGAGACGTCACCGGGCTGTACGTGTGTTGAACGCGGAGGTGCCGTCCGTTCGGCACTTGATCATCGGTGATCTGAATCACGACGAGTACGACTCCATCAACCCCGTTCACTTGAACGCTTCCGCTTAGCGATCTACAAGGGTATGTAGATGCAAACTCTCCTCTCTTTCTACTCGTTGCTGGTCTCTCCATAGATAGATCTTGGTGTTGCGTAGGAAAATTTTGAATTTCTGCTACGTTCCCCAACATTCACATGCATGCTCCTCGGGATGTTCATTGGGCTGCTGTCAAGCAGATTCTCTGCTACATCCGTGGCACTATGGATCTCGGCGTCACATTGCACGCCTCCATCGATACCATCCTCACCGCCTACTCCGATGCCGACTGGGTCGGCTGCCCCGACACTCGTCGCTCCACTTTGGGCTACTGTGTTTTCCTTGCACCCTCGCTTATCTCGTGATTGTCTAAGCGGCAACCTACGGTCTCCTGTCCAGTGCTGAAGTTGAGTATCGCGGTGTAGCCAACGTCACCGCCGAGTGTTCGTGGCTTCGTCAACTGCTGCAGGAGCTCTCATGTCCTATCGACTGAGCTGCGGTGTCTACTGCGACAACGTCTCGACTGTCTACCTCTTCGCCAACCTGGTTCATCATCGCCGTACCAAGCATATTGAGTTAGCACTACAAAAAAGAGACACATTCATGACATTTTGGGCCGAACGAATTTTTTTCCTGTCATGCTTATGACACTTCTATGATGATAATTATGAAAAAACCTGGTATCATCATAGATGTGGTGGGCTCCTACTTCTATGACAAAAAATCATGACAGAAAATGGGCTTTTCATCCTGGGCGGGCCGGAGACGCAGCTGCATGACATTCTTTGGGCCGTCAATGACAAAAAAACCGTGGTAGAAGCGAGGGCGAGGAAAATATCAGAGAGTTCCCGGTTACGGTGGGTGGTCGGGGCCGAGCGATGCACGGAGGTTTCCACATTTCTCTCGTGTACGCGCGTATGTGCGAGGCGTTGGCTAACTGAACCCGAGCGATCGTGCGTTACTGAACCATGGGAATCTATCATAGTCCTTTTGATAAGTAAGAGTGTTGAACCCAACGAGGAGCAGAAGGAAATGATAAGCGGTTTTTAGTAAGGTTTTCTCTACAAGCACTGAAATTGTAGATAACATATAGTTTTGTGATAAGATAAATTGAACGGGTAACAAGAAATGAAAGTAAATAAAGTGCAGCAAGGTGGCCCAACCCTTTTTGTAGCAAAGGATAAGCCTGGACAATTTCTTATAATGAGAAAGGAGCTCCCGAGGACACATGGGAATTATCGTCAAGCTAGTTTTCATCACGCTCATATGATTCGCGTTCGGTACTTTGATAATTTGATATGTGGGTGGACCGGTGCTTGGGTACTGCCCTTACTTGGACAAGCATCCCACTTATGATTAACCCCTATTGCAAGCATGCACATCTACAAAAGAAGTATTAAGGTAAACCTAACCATAACATTAAACATATGGATCCAAATCAGCCCCTTACGAAGCAACGCATAAACTAGGGTTTAAGCTTCTATCACTCTAGCAACCCATCATCTACTTATTACTTCCCAATGCCTTCCTCTAGGCCCAAATAATGGTGAAGTGTCATGTAGTCGACGTTCACATAACACCACTAAAGGAAAAGACAACATACATCTCATCAAAATATCAAACGAATACCAAATTCACATGACTACTAATAGCAAGACTTCACCCATGTCCTCAGGAACAAACGTAACTACTCACAAAGAATATTCATATTCATAATCAGAGGAGTAATAATATGCATTAAGGATCTGAACATATGATCTTCCACCAAGTAAACCAATTAGCATCAACTACAAGGAGTAATCAACACTACTAGCAACCCACAGGTACCAATTTGTGGTTTGGATACAAGATTGGATACAAGAGATGAACTAGGATTTTGAGAGGAGATGGTGCTGGTGAAGATGTTGATGGAGATTGACCCCCTCCTGATGAGAGGTTCGTTGGTGATCATGATAGTGATGATTTCCCCCTCCCGGAGGGAAGTGTCCCCGGCAGAATAGATCCGCTGGAGCCCTAGATTGGTTCCGCCAAGGTTCCGCCTCGTGGCGGTGGAGTTTCGTCACGCGAGCTTGCCCACAATTTTTTCCAGGGTAAAAGCCTTCATATAGCAGAAGATGGACACCGAAGGGCCACCAGGGGGACCAGGAGACAGGGGGCGCGCCTAGTAGGGGTGGGCGCGCCCCCACCCTCGTGGCCAGGGTGTGGTCCCCCTGAGGTGTTTCTTCTGCTCAATAATTCTTATTAATTCCAAAAATAAGTTTCGTGGAGTTTCAGGATTTTTGGAGCAGTGCAAAATATGTTTCCAATGTTTGCTCCTTTTCCAGCCAGAATTCCAGCTGCCGGCATTCCCCCTCTTCATGGTAAACCTTATAAAATAAGAGAGAATAGCCATAAGTATTGATATATAATGTGTAATAACAACCCATAATGCGATAAATATTGATATAAAAGCATGATGCAAAATGGACGTATCAACTCCCCCAAGCTTAAACCTCGCTTGTCCTCAAGCGGAAGCCGAAATCAAAAAATATGTCCACATGTTTAGAGATAGAGGTGTCAATAAAAAATAAAATATGGACATGAGGGCATCATGATCATTCTTATAACAACAACATAAATAGATTTTGTCATATGATTTCTTATGCTCAAGTAACGATCAATTCACAATGTCAAGCATGGTTCAGAAACTTCATTGGGAGCTAGCAAAGTGTAATCTCGGTCATTGAAGCAATTGCAATTTATCATAACATCAGAAAGAGTCAAGAATAGAGCTTTTCAGCAAGTCCACACACTCAACTATCATGTAGTCTTCTGCAACTGCTAACACTCACGCGGTACTTGTGGTTATAGAGTTTCAACCGGACATTGAGAAAGATAGGGGCTTATTGTGTTGCCTCCCAACGTATTCACCTTTAGGTGATGTCAACAATAATAGTCCATGCTATCTTACATCCAACTGGATATATATATATATATATATATATATATATATATATATATATATATATCAATATCTTTCAAACACGAGGAGCTTGCCAAAGGATAAAATGAAAAAGGGAAATGTGAAGATCACCTTGACTCAAGCATAAAGTAAAAACATAAAATAAAAGATAGGCCCTTCGCAGAGGGAAGCAGAGGTTGTCATGTGCGTTTAGGGTTGGATGCATGAAATCTTAATGCAAAAGAATGTCACTTTATGTTGCCACTTGTATGTGGACCTTTATTATGCAGTCCGTCGCTTTTATTGCTTCCACAACAAGATCGTATAAAGCTTATTTTCTCTGCACTAATAAGTCATACATATTTAGATAGCAATTTTTATTGCCTGCAACATGACAACTTACTTGAAGGATCTTACTCAATCCATAGGTAGGTATGGTGGACTCTCATGGCAAAACTGGGTTTAAGGATATTTGGAAACACAAGTAGTATCTCTACTTGGTGCAAGGAATTTGGCTAGCATGAGGGGGAAAGACAAGCTCAACATGTTTGGAAGGTCAATGACAATATACTTTAACTGAGATGTGAGAAAACATAAACCATTACGTTGTCTTCCTTGTCCAACATCAACTCTTTTAGCATGTCATACTTAATGAGTGCTTCACAATCATAAAATATGTCCAAGATAATATATTTGTATGTGAAACCTCTCTTTCCTTATTATTTCCTATTAATTTCAACGATGACCAAAACTATGTTTGTCAACTCTCAACAACTTTTATGTCTCATACTTTCTATGTGTGAAGTCATTACTATCCATAAGATCAATATGAACTCTTCTATTCTCTACTTTCTCAAGATCATAGCAAGATAGCAAAGCCCTTGACTCAACACTAATCTTTATTATAGATAGCTCACGGACTTGATTACATAAAGAGATCACAAAGCAAAACTCAAAACTACTTGATACTAAAACTTCAATCTACTACATCAAGATACTACTAAAAGGATCGAACTAAATAGAACGGTAAAGATAAGAGTGTGATGGTGATATGATACCGGGGCACCTCCCCCAAGCTTGGCAGTTGCCAAGGGGAGTGCCCATACCCATGTAATTATGCCTCCTTCTTCACGGTTGGTGTTATGATCTTCTTGGCAATGATCCCCCTCAGGATACGATTCTCCTCCTCGAGCTTATTGACTTGTTGTTTGAGGTCCATAAGTTCTTTGCGGAGCTTGCCTGTAATGGCTAAAGCTCCCTTTACCCAAGGATGTTGCATAGCTTCTGAAGAACAAGTGACGCTCTTTTTCATATTTTCATAAGAAAGAAATCTAAAGTTGGAAGGGATGACCGAATTTGGAATAGCCGAGCTATGTAGTTCCCCTATCATGAATTCTGTTTGGAGATGAGAGGTGACTTCTTGATCTTCCTCCATGGCATATATCCTTTTCAAGTCGGTCTCCATCTCATCCTCCGGTGATGGTCCAAAGTGATAAGCATCCCTATTTGCTCCAGGAATTGGTGTCGGGTGAGACACCCGACTCTCCCCGACTTACTCTTGAGAAGACATCTTGCTCTTAAACTTCAACAGAAACAACTCGAAACGAAAACAAAGGATATTTGCGTGATACGGTGGTCAAAACCTTCGAGAGTTTATATAATGAATTTTTACCGACCAAAATACGTAACGTGCAAGAAAACGGAGTCCGGGAGGCACACGAGGTGGCCACGAGACAGGGGGCGCACCCAGTAAGGGTGGGCGCGCCCTCCACCCTCGTGTCCTCCCTGGACTACTTCTTTCTTCCTAAAATTCTTAAATATTCCAAAACTGATAAAAATTGCCATTAGAATTGTTTTGGAGTCGGTTTACTTACCGTACCACATACCTATTCCTTTTCGGTGTCTGGAACATTCTGGAAAGTGTCCCTTATGTATTCCTCCGGGGTTACAGTTTCAATAATATTAATTTCAACATTGATAGGATTACCTGAGATATAATGTTTAATTCTTTGACCGTTCACCACCCTCGGACTTGTGCCTTCGAAGTTGTTAATTTTTATGGCACCAGAATGATAGACCTTTTTGATAACATAAGTACCTTCCCATTTAGAGAGAAGTTTTCCTGCAAAAAATCTTAAATGAGAGTTGAATTATAACACATAATCACCTACGTTAAACTCACACTTTTGTATCCTTTTGTCATGCCAGCGTTTGAATTTTTCTTTGAATAGCTTGGCATTCTCATAGGATTGGGTTCTCCATTCATCAAGTGAGCTAATATCAAACAACCTCTTCTCACCGACAAGTTTGAAGTCATAGTTGAGCTCTTTAAAAGCCCAATATGCTTTATGTTCAAGTTCAAGAGGTAAATGACATGCTTTTCCATAAAACATCGTATATGGAGACATACCCATAGGATTTTTGTAAGCAGTTCTATAGGCCCATAATGCATCATCAAGTTTTTTGTTCCAATTCTTTCTAGATCTATGGACAGTCTTTTGCAAAATTAATTTGAGCTCTCTATTGCTTAACTCTACTTGACCACTAGACTGCGCATGATAAGGAGATGCGATTCTATGATTAACATCATACTTAGCAAGCATCTTATGGAAAGCACCATGAATAAAATGTGAACCACCTTCAGTCATAAGATATCTAGGGACTCCAAACCTCGGAAAAATAACTTCTTTAAGCATTTTAATAGAAGTTTTATGATCAACACTACTAGTTGGAATAGCTTCTACCCACTTAGTAACGTAATCAACAACAACTAAAATACGTGTGTAACCATTAGAGGCAGGAAAGGGTCCCATATAATCAAAGCCCCAAACATCAAACGGTTCAATAACAAGAGAATAATTCATAGGCATTTCTTGACGTCTACTAATATTACCAATTCTTTGACATTCATCACAAGATAAGACAAACTTACGAGCATCTTTGAAGAGAGTAGGCCAATAAAAACCAGATTGCAGTACCTTATGTGAAGTTCTATATCCAGCGTGGTGTCCTCCATAGGATTCAGAGTGACACTTGCGTAGGATATGTTCCTGTTCATGCTCAGGTACATAACGTCTAATAACACCATCTACTCCTTTATAAAGGTGTGAGTCATCCCAGAAGTAATGTCTTAAATCATAAAAGAACTTTTTATTTTGCTGGTATGTGAAACTAGGTGGTATAAATTTAGCAACAATCTAATTAGCATAATCATCATACCAAGGAGCAGTACGAGAAGCATTGACGACCGCTAATTGTTCATAAGGAAAGCTATCATCAATAGGCAATGGGTCATCAAGAACATTCTCTAACCTAGACAAGTTGTCTGCAACGGGGTTCTCAGCTCCCTTTCTATCAATAATACGTAAATCAAATTCTTGGAGCAGAAGAACCCATCTAATGAGTCTAAGCTTAGCATCTTTCTTTTTCATAAGATATTTAATAGCAGCATGATCAGTGTGAATAGTAACTTTGGAATCAACAATATAAGGTCTAAACTTATCACATGCAAACACAACTGCTAAGAATTCTTTTTCAATAGTAGCATACTTTCTCTGGGCAGTATCAAGAGTCTTACTAGCATACTGGATAACATTCAATTTCTTATCAACTCTTTGCCCTAGAACAACACCTACAGCATAATCACTAGCATCACACATAATTTCAAAAGGTAAATTCCAATTAGGTGGCTGAACAATAGGTGCAGTGATCAAAGCTTTCTTAAGTATTTCAAATGCTTCTACACAATCATCATCAAAGACAAAAGGAATATCTTTTGTAATAAATTGTTCAGAGGCCTAGAGATTTTAGAAAAGTCCTTATTGAACCTCCTATAAAAATCGGCATGAGCAAGGAAACTTCTTATACCTTTTATGTCCTTGGGACATGGCATCTTTTCAATAGCATCAACTTTAGCTTTATCAACTTCAATACCCTTCTCGGAAATCTTATGCCCCAAGACAACGCCTTCATTAACCATAAAGTGACACTTTCCCAATTCAGGACGAGATTAGTGTCTTCGCATCTCTGCAAAACTCGATCAAGGTTGCTCAAGCAATCATCAAAAGAGGATCCATAAACGGAGAAATCATCCATGAATACCTCACAGATCTTTTCATAAAAGACAGAGAATACAACCATCATATATCTTTGAAAGGTAGCAGATGCATTACATAAACCAAAAGGCATACATCTATAAGCAAAAGTACCGAAACGGCAAGTAAAAGTAGTTTTCGATTGATCCCCTGCTGACACAGGTATTTGAGAGAAACCAGAATAACCATATAAAAAGCAGAAATGTGTATGTTTGGATAGTCTTTCTAGCATTTGATCAATAAAAGGTAAAGGGTAATGATCTTTCTTAGTAGCTTTATTTAATTTACAGAAATCAATTACCATCCTATAACCTGTAATAATCTTTGCGGGATCAATTCATCTTTATCATTAGGAACGACAATAATACCTCCTTTTTTAGGAACACAATGGACAGGGCTTACCCAATCACTATCAGCAACGGGATAAATTATACCTGCCTCAAGGAGCTTTAGTATCTCCTTTCTTACCACTTCTTTCATCTTGGGATTAAGTCGTCGTTGAGGATCTCTAACTGGTTTGGCACCGTCCTCCAAATTAATTTTGTGGTGGCATAACTTGGGACTAATGCCCTTAAGATCATCCAGAGCATATCCAATAGCAGCGCGGTGCTTCTTCAGAGTTTTCAATAATCTTTCTTCTTTTTGCTCTGAAAGGTTAGCACTAATAATAACAGGATATATTTTCTTTTTATAAAGATAAGCATACTTAAGATTATCAGGTAATGGTTTGAGTTCAAACACGGGATCACCCTTGGGTGGAGGGGGATCCCCAAGAATTTCAACGGGAAGGTTGTGTTTCAGCATGGGTTCCTGTTTAAGGAACACTTCATCTATTTCCCTTCTTTCCTTCATAAACATATCATTTTCATGGTCTAGAAAATATTGTTCTAATGGATTAGTAGGAGGCACGGCAATAGAAGCAAGACCAATAATCTCATCCTTACTAGGTGATTCTTTATCTTGAGGTTGTCTATGAAACTTAGCAAAATTAAACTCACGAAACATACCCTCTAAGCCAATTGTGACAGTATCCTTTTCACAATCAATCTTAGCATTAACAATATTCAAGAAGGGTCTACGAAAAATAATGGGACAAAAATCATCTTGTGGGGAATCAAGAACAAGAAAATCAGCAGGATATTTAACCTTCCCACACAATACTTCAACATCTCTAACAATCCCAACTGGTTTAATGGTGTTGACACCAGATTTTGGCACGGTCAAGAACTTATTTAAGATGGCCTCAAATGGATAAGTGATATTCATGAAAGATTTCCGTATTGTTGATATGTGACACCCCAAAATTTTGACCTTGTTTTATTAATTAAAATTTTGCCAGGAAATTAAAAATTTTATTTTCTGGGCTCCCTTTTGATTTTTGAACTTTTTTTTCTCTTGTTATTATGGAGTTTAACCCAAAAGAAAACCTTTCAAATATGTTATTGGACTTGTTTAACCTCTCAAGAAAAACTTTTCTTTTATTAGTAGAACTAATTATATAATTAATTTGCTTGATCTTTATTTTCTTGAAAAATGGTTTTCCAAGGTTATATGGCCATATTTGAACTACAACCATTTGATAAATTCACTTAAAATTCCAACCAAAATTTGGAGATGTCAGGTGATGTTTTTAAATCACTTTTATGCAAAAGTATATTTTATTCATGAAATATTTTGAGCTCTACACCCAATTTTCTTCTCTGTTCCAGTGGGCAATTTGCACTACAACCCATTCAAATACTTCTTTCTAGCCTCCACCAAAATTATGGGATGTCAGTAAGAGCATATTATTCCATTATATGCAAAAAACCAGTGATGTTCTTTGAAATTTTTGAGTGAATCAACCTCATCTTCATTCTGGTCCAACATGATGGTTTGTACAGCATCCATATTCTTGCTTGCTCTTTGGCCCTTGATTCTTTCCCCTGCTTGTAGACCGCCCTACAAAACCCCTAAGTTCAGGAGCATGCAACCATTGGAATACTTTTGGTCCATGAGATGATGCCATTTATCTCCTGTCCAGAATTGAAGTTCTGCAAAACTTGCACTAGCAAGTTTGTGCTTATCACAAACTAACCTCACCACCCTCTTGTTCATCTAAAGAGACTAGGATCTGGAAGATTTGACCACTCCAAGAAATGCCTAGGTGCATGTGGCATTCTGTCGAGCACCTTGAGAGCATGGACAGATTTGGCATGAGTTTTTATTTGCAATATGAACTTGGTCTCCTGACCAAACCACCTTGTCCCTTGATCTTCCCTCTATCACTAACCTAGTTCTGTTGCTTGCCAACCTCACCCGAGACCTCTAGCATGCCCCGGCATTTTATCGAACACATTCCGTGCATGCTCTGGGCGCGAGCAGAGCACGCGTATTGCACGTGCCGCGCCTGAGCCGACACGTCACGCCCCTGGTTTTTGCCTGCTCTGTAGCGCCACGCCACGCACTCCCCTTCTCACCGCATCACGCCAAGCAGGCCCTGGTGCCCTACAACACCGCCGTCAGAGCCCTTGGCGGCACACCAGCGTCCGCAGCGCGCCCCTGCCTCAGTCGGTGCCGCCCAAGCCACCAGCGCTCGCCAGCTGCCCCCTTAAGCATCTCCAGCTCATCCGCAACCTCGTCCCCTAGCACGCGTCGCCGCCACGTCGCCATAGCTACAGAAGGACGGTCGCCGGCAACTTTATCCCTGGCCGCCGCGGAACCGCCTTGGCGAGTCTATTTAAGGAGCCCCGAGCTCATCCTCGCACGCAGGCAGCCTCTCACCATCCTCCTAGTGCCCCTGTTGCCGTCAATTGAGTGGGAAGAGGCCGTCTTCACCGACTCCGGCCAGTTCGGCCACCGCCGCCTCCCGACTCCATTCGGCACAACCAGAGCCTCCCCGGCCCTCCCAACACCACCAACAGACTCCACTCCATCTTGCGGAGCCGCCCAGACCCCCAGCTGCGACGGAGAGCCATCGAAGCCACAAATCCACTTTACCCCCGAAGCCGCCGGCCGCCGCGAAGCTCGTCGATGGCGATTCCCTCCACCCCCGACGACCCTACAACCACCGGAAGGACCGCCCTTGATCCGCGGATCCATCCCCTCTCTCAGCTCCCCGCAAGGACCCGCTGTTCGCCGGCGACGATCGCCGGAGTCCCGCACCCCCGCTCGGGCAGAGGAAGAGGAGGGAGGGCGACTGGTCAAACCCGACCAGTGGGCCAGGCAGGCCCACTGTCAGTGACCCAGCCCCGCCACCACGTGTATTAGTGGAGGCGCATTCTCAAAGTACGTCTTCGACGTGTGCGAAACGTTTTTCTTTTTCTGTTTTATTTTAAAAAACAGATTTTGACCAGGACTTTGACTGGTTATAACTTTTTAAATATAACTCCCAATGGATTGATTCTTTTTCCTACCTCTCTCAAATTCTGTGTAGTCTATTTTAAGATTTATTTGAAAAATTTTCAAAACAACTTTTTTGTGCTGTTTTTAATTTGTGTGTTAATTCAAATTTATTTAAAATAGGACTTTGGAGAGAGAGAAGAAAACTTTCAAAAGTTTTGGAGTGCACCCTGCCTTTCCACACATTGAAGGCAAGCATTGTGAACCCTGGCATAATATTTTGCATGCGTTGTTTGACATGATTATGATACCACCTCAATACGTGGAACTCGTTATTTTATGTGGTGATGTGATCGTTTGCATGAATGTTTATTGAAAATTTCCTTGCTGTTGGAAATGGACATGCTTGTGATGATGATCATCCTCGTATGCATTTCGTGCCTACCGGAAGGAAAATGGGAAAGTCTCTGTCTTGGGTAGACCCGAGCTTGTCCCTAGTTCCTCGTCGAGACGAGTGTGTCCGGCATGGCATGAGGGGTATGATGAGTGGTGATTCTGTCTGTTGGATAAAATATATCCGTTATGCTAATCTTGCATGGAATACGTAAACCTCCTGAGTCAACCATAGATCGAGTCTTGTTCCAGTAACCCCCATACTTGTTTCGTACTACCACTCGTCTCTACAACAAGTAGAGTACGGTTAAGTAAGTTGTCAACCTCTTTCTAGCACACATCGTACACAGAGGCCATGGTGGAAGATACCGGTTGTAGCTGGTAGGCAGGCCACCTGGTCCGGGGGCATGGGTGTTTCCGGTTGAGACCGAGAAGGGAGGCCACCACTTAGAGCGCGCAATATAAATTTGATCCCATGCTACGCGAGGTTGTAGCCTCCCCACTTAAAATTTGGCTTGACATGTGTCGTGCGTAATTCCAGACACCGGTAAGTTAAGCTGGTGTGTGCAAGTTAGGTGTGTTTTCAACTAAAAGGCCGTAGACGGAATTAGTCCCGATGGACTAAAGGAATCCGTTACTCGTGGGTAAAGAGTACACCCTCTGCAGAGATTAAACCTATTCGAATAGCCGTGTCCATGGTTAAGGACTACACTCTGGGATGGGTCAAGTGTCGGTCTTAGTGTCGGTCTTCGGAGGAGAAAACTGTTAAACCAGAACTGGGATCATGACTTGAGACCTATGATAATTATGATTATTTTTATTTATGGACTAACCCCTTTATATTATTTGAGATATTGAGTATCCCTGGGATGGTTTTACCTCCTGGATATTCACTATATTTATTTTCTTTATAAGCCCTTTATGTGGTGTCGCTCAGATGCCCGACTGTGGCATGCTATATTTATTTTCTTTATAAGCCCTTTATGTGGTGTCGCTCAAACGCCCGACTGTGGCATGCTGTTATTTATTTTCTTTGTATGCCCTTTATGTGGTGTCGCTCAGACGCCCGACTGTGGCTTGCTGTTATTTATTTTCTTTATAAGCCCTTTATGTGGTGTCGCTCAGATGCCCGACTGTGGCATGCTGTTATTTATTTTCTTTATAAGCCCTTTTTGTGGTGTCGCTCAGATGCCCGACTGTGGCATGCTGTTATTTATTTTCTTTATAAGCCCTTTTTGTGGTGTCGCTCAGACGCTCGACTGTGGCATTCCCCTTTGTTTACTAACCTTTCGAGGCGTCGCTTCAGACACCCGATCGGTGCATTTTATTATTAATATGTTATTGCATATTCATAAATAACCTGCTTGCATGCATCAGAGTTTTTATTATCTTTTGTGACTGACGCCTTGAACATAAAATATTTCAGAACATCGTTGTTATACTATACCCGTGTTCGTAATGGTTACGAGTACATTCAAAGTACTCACTGGCTTGTCCCTGGCTATTGTCTTGGCCAGATTTCTTGCGCGGAGAGGAGCGACCGTGATGACAACCCCGGAACTTAAGCAACGGTGATACCAGCCTCGTGAAGATAGGAGTTAGCCTGGTCAGCTGTTCCTGTGGGAATGGAGTCCCATAGACACTGATGTTTCACAACCGCTTCCGCCATCAACCACCAGAAACCATTTGTTGTACTCATAGACCAGAATGGTCTTGTACTACATATTTTGTGTTTTGCTTGAAATTTCTGTATCAAGTTGGTGCCTCATCAGCTAACAGTAATCCTGGGGCTGATGAGCACAAGGGCCATTTTCTGGGAATTAATACCCGGAAAACCGGTCGCCACAAACTTGGTATCAGAGCCAGGCTGACCATTGTCTAATCTTATCTTAGCCAGGTCAAAAAAAACTAGGTAAGCCAAACCACCAGACCTTAACCAAAACCCAGCCAAGCTTCTCATGCAAGATAGCCACACAGTGACGCCGACACTTTTGGCAGTCGGTGTTGGGGAACGTTGCAGAAAACAAAAAATTTCCTACTCGTTTCACCAAGATCATCTAGGAGTTCATCTAGCAACGAGTGATTAGATGCATCTACATACCTTTGTAGATCGCGAGCGGAAGCGTTCAAAAGAACGGTGATGATGTAGTCGTACTCGACGTGATCCAAATCACCGATGACCAGCGCCGAACGGACGGCACCTCCGCGTTCAACACACGTACGGGACGGCAGACGTCTCCTCCTTCTTGATCCAGCAAGGGGGGAGGAGAGGTTGATGAAGGTCCAGCAGCACGACGGCGTGGTGGTGGATGCAGGGCGTCACAGCAGCAGGGCTTCGCCGAGACTACGAGGGAGAGACGTAACGGGGAAGATGGAGGCGCCAGGGGCTGGTGTATGAAGTCCCTCCTCTCCCCCACTATATATAGGGGTGCCAAGGGGGGCTGGTGCGCAGCCTAGGAGATCTGATCTCCTAGGTGCGGCGGCCAGGGGAGGGTTTCCCTCCCCCCCAAGGCACCTCGGGGTGCCTTCCACCACTAGGACTCCTCCTAGGGGGAAACCCTAGGCGCATGGGCCTATAGGGGCTGGTGCCCTTGGCCCATCTAGGCCAAGGCGCACCCCCTACAGCCCATGTGGCCCCCCGGGACAGGTGGCCCCACCCGGTGGACCCCCGGGACCCTTCCGGTGGTCCCGGTACAATACCGATAACCCCGAAACTTGTCCCGATGCCCGAAATAGCACTTCCTATATATAATTCTTTACCTCCGGACCATTCCGGAACTCCTCGTGACATCCGGGATCTCATCCGGGACTCCGAACAACATTCGGGTTTCTGCATATACATATCTTCATAACCCTAGCGTCACCGAACCTTAAGTGTGTAGACCCTACGGGTTCGGGAGACAAGCAGACATGACCGAGACGACTCTCCGGTCAATAACCAACAGCGGGATCTGGATACCCATGTTGGCTCCCACATGCTCCACGATGATCTCATCGGATGAACCACGATGTCGAGGATTAATCAATCCCGTACGCTATTCCCTTTGTCTATCGATATGTTACTTGCCCGAGATTCGATCGTCGGTATCCCAATACCTCGTTCAATCTCGTTACCGGCAAGTCACTTTACTCGTACCGTAATGCATGATCCCGTGACCAGACACTTGGTCACTCTGAGCTCATTATGATGATGCATTACCGAGTGGGCCCAGTGATACCTCTCCGTCATACGGAGTGACAAATCCCAGTCTTGATCCATGTCACCCAACAGACACTTTCGGAGATACCCATAGTCTACCTTTATAGTCACCCAGTTACGTTGTGACGTTTGGCATACCCAAAGCACTCCTACGGTATCCGGGAGTCACACGATCTCATGGTCAAAGGAATAGATACTTGACATTAGAAAACTCTAGCAAACGAACTATACGATCTTGTGCTATGTTTAGGATTGGGTCTTGTCCATCACATCATTCTCCCAATGATGTGATCTCGTTAGCAATGACATCCAGTGTCCATAGTCAGGAAACCATGACTATCTGTTGATCAACGAGCTAGTCAACTAGAGGCTCACTAGGGACATGTTGGTGTCTGTTATTCACACATGTATTACGATTTCCGGATAACACAATTATAGCATGAATAAAGACAATTATCATGAACAAGGAAATATAATAATAATGCTTTTATTATTGCCTCTAGGGCATATTTCCAACAGTCTCCCACTTGCACTAGAGTCAATAATCTAGTTACATTGTGATGAATCGAACACCCATGGAATTCTGGTGTTGGTCATGTTTTGCTCTAGGGAGAGGTTTAGTCAACGGATCTGCTACATTCAGGTCCGTATGTACTTTACAAATCTCTATGTCTCCATCTTGAACATTTTCACGAATGGAGTTGAAGCGACGCTTGATGTGCCTTGTCTTCTTGTGAAACCTGGGCTCCTTGGCAAGTGCAATAGCTCCAGTGTTGTCACAGAAGAGCTTGATCGGCCCCGACGCATTGGGTATGACTCCTAGGTCGGTGATGAACTCCTTCACCCATATTGCTTCATGTGCTGCCTCCGAGGCTGCCATGTACTCCGCTTCACATGTAGATCCCGCCACGACGCTTTGCTTGCAACTGCACCAGCTTACTGCCCCACCATTCAAAATATACACGTATCCGGTTTGTGACTTAGAGTCATCCAGATCTGTGTCGAAGCTAGCGTCGACGTAACCCTTTACGACGAGCTCTTCGTCACCTCCATAAACGAGAAACATTTCCTTAGTCCTTTTCAGGTACTTCAGGATATTCTTGACCGCTGTCCAGTGTTCCTTGCCGGGATTACTTTGGTACCTTCCTACCAAACTGACGGCAAGGTTAACATCAGGTCTGGTACACAGCATGGCATACATAATAGAACCTATGGCTGAGGCATAGGGGATGACGCTCATCTCTTCTATATCTTCTGCCGTGGTCGGACATTGAGCTGAGCTCAATTTCACACCTTGTAACACAGGCAAGAACCCCTTCTTGGATTGATCCATATTGAACTTCTTCAATATCTTATCAAGGTATGTGCTTTGTGAAAGACCTATGAGGCGTCTCGATCTATCTCTATAGATTTTGATGCCTAATATATAAGCAGCTTCTCCAAGGTCCTTCATTGAAAAACTTTTATTCAAGTAGGCCTTGATGCTGTCCAAGAGTTCTATATCATTTCCCATCAACAGTATGTCATCTACATATAATATGAGAAATGCTACAGAGCTCCCACTCACTTTCTTGTAAACGCAGGCTTCTCCATAAGTCTGTGTAAACCCAAACGCTTTGATCATCTCATCAAAGCGAATGTTCCAACTCCGAGATGCTTGCACCAGCCCATAAATCGAGCGTTGGAGCTTGCACACTTTGTCAGCATTCTTAGGATCGACAAAACCTTCCGGCTGCATCATATACAATTCTTCCTTAAGGAAACCATTAAGGAATGCCGTTTTGACGTCCATTTGCCATATTTCATAATCATAGAATGCGGCAATTGCTAACATGATTCGGACGGACTTCAGCTTCGCGACCGGTGAGAAAGTCTCATCGTAGTCAACCCCTTGAACTTGTCAATAACCCTTAGCGACAAGCCGAGCTTTATAGATGGTCACATTACCATCCGCGTCTGTCTTCCTCTTAAAGATCCATTTATTTTCTATGGCTCGCCGCTCAACGGGCAAGTCAGTCAAAGTCCATACTTTGTTTTCATACATGGATCCTATCTCGGATTTCATGGCTTCTAGCCATTTGTCGGAATCCGGGCCCGCCATCGCTTCTTCATAGTTCGAAGGTTCACCGTTGTCTAACAGCATGATTTCCAAGACAGGGTTGCCGTACCACTCTGGTGCGGAACGTGTCCTTGTGGACCTTCGAATTTCAGTAGGGGCTTGATTAGAAGTATCTTGATCATTGTCATTAACTTCCTCTCTAGTCGGTGCAGGCACCTCAGGAACATTTTCTTGAGTTGCGCCATTTTCCGGTTCAAGAGGTAATACTTCATCAAGCTCTACTTTCCTCCCACTTACTTCTTTCGAGAGAAACTCTTTCTCTAGAAAGGACCCATTCTTGGCAACAAAGATCTTGCCTTCGGATCTGAGGTAGAAGGTGTACCCAATAGTTTCTTTTGGGTATCCTATGAAGACGCATTTTTCCGACTTGGGTTCGAGCTTTTCAGGTTGAAGTTTCTTGACATAAGCATCGCATCCCCAAACTTTTAGAAACGACAGCTTAGGTTTCTTCCCAAACCATAATTCATACGGTGTCGTCTCAACGGATTTCGACGGAGCCCTATTTAAAGTGAATGCGGCAGTCTCTAAAGCATAGCCCCAAAAAGAAAGCGGTAAATCGGTAAGAGACATCATAGATCGCACCATATCTAACAGAGTGCGATTACGATGTTCGGACACACCATTACGCTGAGGTGTTCCAGGCGGCGTGAGTTGTGAAACTATTCCACATTTTCTTAAGTGTGCCCCAAACTCGTGACTCAAGTATTCTCCTCCACGATCTGATTGCAGAAACTTGATTTTCCTGTCACGTTGATTTTCAACCTCACTCTGAAATTCCTTGAACTTTTCAAAGTTTTCAGACTTGTGTTTCATTAAGTATATATAGCCATACCTACTTAAATCATCAGTGAGAGTGAGAACATAACGATAGCCACCGCGAGCCTCAACACTCATTGGACCGCACACATCAGTATGTATGATTTCCAATAAGTCGGTTGCTCGCTCCATTGTTCCTGAGAACGGAGTCTTGGTCATTTTACCCATAAGGCATGGTTCGCACGTGTCAAATGATTCATAATCAAGAGACTCTAAAAGTCCATTAGCATGGAGCTTCTTCATGCGTTTGACACCTATGTGACCAAGGCGGCAGTGCCACAAGTATGTGGGACTATCATTATCAACCTTACTTCTTTTGGTACTCACATTATGAACATGTGTAGCATCACGTTCGAGATTCATAAAGAATAAACCATTCACCATAGGAGCATGACCATAAAACATATCTCTCATAAAAATGGAACAACCATTATTCTCAGATTTAAAAGAGTAGCCATCTCGAATTAAACGAGATCCCGATACAATGTTCATGCTCAAAGCTGGCACTAAATAACAATTATTAAGGTTTAAAACTAATCCCGAAGGGAGATGCAGAGGTAGAGTGCCGACGGCGATCACATTGACCTTGGAACCATTCCCGACGCGCATCGTCACCTCGTCCTTTGCCAGTTTCCGCTTATTTCGCAGCCCCTGCTTTAGTTACAAATGTGAGCAACTGCACCGGTATCAAATACCCAGGAGCCACTACGGGCACTAGTAAGGTACACATCAATTACATGTATATCACATATACCTTTCGTTTTGCCGGCCTTCTTATCCGCTAAGTACTTAGGGCAGTTCCGCTTCCAGTGACCGCTTCCCTTGCAATAAAAGCACTCAGTCTCGGGCTTGGGTCCATTCTTTGGCTTCTTCCCGGCAGCTTGCTTGCCGGGCGCGGCAACCTCCTTGCCGTCCTTCTTGAAGTTCTTTTTACCCTTGCCTTTCTTGAACTTAGTGGTTTTATTGACCATCAACACTTGATGTTCCTTCCTGACTTCTACCTCTGCTGATTTCAGCATAGCAAATACTTCAGGAATGGTCTTTTCCATACCCTGCATATTGAAGTTCATCACAAAGCTCTTGTAGCTTGGTGGAAGCGACTGGAGGATTCTGTCAATGACCGCATCATCCGGGAGATTAACTCCCAGCTGAGTCAAGCGGTTATGCAACCCAGACATAGTGAGTATGTGCTCACTGACAGAACTGTTTTCCTCCATCTTACAGCTGAAGAATTTGTCGGAGACTTCATATATCTCGACCCGGGCATGAGCTTGGAAAACCATTTTCAGCTCTTCGAACATCTCATATGCTCCATGTCTCTCAAAACGCTTTTGGAGCCCCGGCTCTAGGCTGTAAAGCATGCCGCACTGAACGAGGGAGTAGTCATCGAAACGTGCCTGCCAAGCGTTCATAACATCTTGTTCTGCAGGGAGAACGGGTGCGTCACCAAGCGGTGCTTGTAGGACATAATCTTTCTTGGCAGCTATGAGGATGATCCTCAGGTTCTGGACCCAGTCCGTATAGTTGCTGCCATCGTCTTTCAGCTTAGTTTTCTCTAGGAACGCGTTGAAGTTGAGGACTACGTTGGCCATTTGATCTACAAGACATATTGCAAAGATTTTAGACTAAGTTCATGATAATTAAGTTCAACTAATCAAATTATTAGTGAACTCCCACTTAGATTAGACATCCCTCTAGTCATCTAAGTATTACATGATCCGAGTTAAACTAGACCGTGTCCGATCATCACGTGAGACGGACTAGTCAACATCGGTGAACATCTTCATGTTGATCGTATCTTCTATACGACTCATGCTCGACCTTTCGGTCTTCTGTGTTCCGAGGCCATGTCTGTACATGCTAGGCTCGTCAAGTCAACCTAAGTGTTTGCATGTGTAAATCTGTCTTACACCCGTTGTATGTGAACGTCTGAATAAAACACCCGATCATCACGTGGTGTTTTGAAACAGCGAACTGTCGCAACGGTGCACAGTTAGGGGGAACACTTCTTGAATTTATTGTGAGGGATCATCTTATTTACTACCGTCGTTCTAAGTAAACAAGATGCAAATCATGATAAACATCACATGCAATCAAATAATAAACGTGACATGATATGGCCAATATCACATAGCTCCTTTGATCTCCATCTGGGGGCTCCATGATCATCTTGTCACCGGCTTGACACCATGATCTCCATCATCATGATCTCCATCATCGTGTCTCCATGAAGTTGCTCGCCAACTATTACTTCTACTACTATGGATAACGCGTTTAGCAATAAAGTAAAGTAATTTACATGGCGTTTCTCGATGACACGCAGGTCATTAAAAGAATAAAGACAACTCCTATGGCTCCTGCCGGTTGTCATACTCATCGACATGCAAGTCGTGATTCCTATTACAATAGCATGAACATCTCATACATCACATATAGATCATTCATCATTCATCACAACTTTGGCCATATCATATCACAAACCACTTGCTGCAAAAACAAGTTAGACGTCCTCTAATTGTTGTTGCAAGTTTTACGTCGCTGAATTAGGGTTCTAGCAAGAACGTCTTCTTACCTATGTTAAAGCCACAACGTGATTTGTCAACTTCTATTTACCCTTCATAAGGACCCTGTTCATCGATTCCGCTCCAACTAAAGTAGGAGAGACAGACACCCGCAGTGCATGTTAGTCGGTGGAACTGGTCTCACGTAAGCGTACGTGTAAGGTTGGTCCGGGCCGCTTCATCCCACAATACCGTTGAAGCAAGAAAGGACTAGTAACGGCAAGAAAGTTGACAAATCTACGCCCACAACAAATTGTGTTCTACTCGCGCAAGAAGAACTACGCATAGACCTAGCTCATGATGCCACTGTTGGGGAACGTTGCAGAAAACAAAAATTTTCCTACTCGTTTCACCAAGATCATCTAGGAGTTCATCTAGCAACGAGTGATTAGATGCATCTACATACCTTTGTAGATCGCGAGCGGAAGCGTTCAAAAGAACAGTAATGATGTAGTCGTACTCGACGTGATCCAAATCACCGATGACCAGCGCCGAACGGACGGCACCTCCGCGTTCAACACACGTACGGGACGGGAGACGTCTCCTCCTTCTTGATCCAGCAAGGGGGGAGGAGAGGTTGATGAAGGTCCAGCAGCACGACGGCGTGGTGGTGGATGCAAGGCGTCACAGCAGTAGGGCTTCGCCGAGACTACTAGGGAGAGACGTAACGGGGAAGATGGAGGCGCCAGGGGCTGGTGTATGAAGTCCCTCCTCTCCCCCACTATATATAGGGGTGCCAAGGGGGGCTGGTGCACAGCCTAGGAGATCTGTTCTCCTAGGTGCGGCGGCCAGGGGAGGGTTTCCCTCCCCCCCAAGGCACCTCGGGGTGCCTTCCACCACTAGGACTCCTCCTAGGGGGAAACCCTAGGCGCATGGGCCTATAGGGGCTGGTGCCCTTGGCCCATCTAGGCCAAGGCGCACCCCCTACAGCCCATGTGGCCCCCCGGGACAGGTGGCCCCACCCGGTGGACCCCCGGGACCCTTCTGGTGGTCCCGGTACAATACCGATAACCCTGAAACTTGTCCCGATGCCCGAAATAGCACTTCCTATATATAATTCTTTACCTCCGGACCATTCCGGAACTCCTCGTGACGTCCGGGATCTCATCCGGGACTCCGAACAACATTCGGGTTTCTGCATATACATATCTTCATAACCCTAGCGTCACCGAACCTTAAGTGTGTAGACCCTACGGGTTCGGGAGACAAGCAGACATGACCGAGACGACTCTCCGGTCAATAACCAACAGCGGGATCTGGATACCCATGTTGGCTCCCACATGCTCCACGATGATCTCATCGGATGAACCACGATGTCGAGGATTAATCAATCCCGTACGCTATTCCCTTTGTCTATCGATATGTTACTTGCCCGAGATTCGATCATCGGTATCCCAATACCTCGTTCAATCTCGTTACCGGCAAGTCACTTTACTCGTACCGTAATGCATGATCCCGTGACCAGACACTTGGTCACTCTGAGCTCATTATGATGATGCATTACCGAGTGGGCCCAGTGATACCTCTCCGTCATACGGAGTGACAAATCCCAGTCTTGATCCATGTCACCCAACAGACACTTTCGGAGATACCCGTAGTCTACCTTTATAGTCACCCAGTTACGTTGTGACGTTTGGCATACCCAAAGCACTCCTACGGTATCCGGGAGTCACACGATCTCATGGTCAAAGGAATAGATACTTGACATTAGAAAACTCTAGCAAACGAACTATACGATCTTGTGCTATGTTTAGGATTGGGTCTTGTCCATCACATCATTCTCCCAATGATGTGATCTCGTTATCAATGACATCCAGTGTCCATAGTCAGGAAACCATGACTATCTGTTGATCAACGAGCTAGTCAACTAGAGGCTCACTAGGGACATGTTGGTGTCTGTTATTCACACATGTATTATGATTTCCGGATAACACAATTATAGCATGAATAAAGACAATTATCATGAACAAGGAAATATAATAATAATGCTTTTATTATTGCCTCTAGGGCATATTTCCAACAGTCGGTGCCCAACCTATCAACCTAGCCTGTCGATCGCGCGCCAGTGACCGATGCTTATAATGTCTCATTTGCAAGCGTGCGAAGGAAGACTACGTTCCCTTTTTCTATAAAAAGGGCACCCTAGCCTCAACCCAGCACAACACAACCTTTACCCAAACCGAGCCATAATGCCTGTCTCCGCCGTGCACAAAGAGACCACAGCAACCAACCTTGGAGGTTTTGTGACCATACTCGCAAACCTCACCCGTCGTGCCTATGTGTTAGAAGAGCCCCCAGAATATGTTGTGTACCAAGGATCCATGGGCGGTGAAAGCCGTCAATTCTGGGCCACTGTGCACATCTACGGTAGGGGTCTATCACCAGAACGCCCCTACAGGTTCACCGGAAGGACAACTTCCTTTGAGCCACAAGCCGTCCAACTAGCCGCTCGAGAAGCTATAGTTCAACTCCGGCATTTGTCGCCCAGAGTTAACTGTCGCTCGTTCTACTATTACCCCAGGCGCGAAGGGTATGGTAGACCACCCCAAGATGCCAACGGAGATCACGAGACGGATCCTGCATTATTGCACCTAGTGCGCTATGTAGGTGCACTAGAGGCACTATTCGATCAAATCACCATTGATCTGATCGCAGCTCATGGAGAGCTGGTTCGTCGAGCCCCGGCGAGAGGAGAAGACGAGCCCGACGCCGACAACCCAGCCTGTCGTTTCTAAAAGTTTGGGGATGCGATGCTTATGACCAGAAGTGCTTCATCGCCTTTTGGGAACACACTCCAACGGGATTATGACCAACAATCCCCGCGATGGTCATCATCGCTACCCGACCCTGTAGTTCCTCAACACCTTCCAGCTAATCCCGACGGTGAAAACCGTGGAGAAACCTCAACGTCCATGAGGCAAGCCCGATTAGATATTAACGAGGTGGACTAAAGCCGCTCGAGTAGTACCGAGTCTTAATATATCCTCGTCTTGTAACTGTGTGATCCTGTACTGCCATCATTAAATGATGTTTGATTGTGCGCCCCTGTTTTTAATAGTGGCCATGCATGAGTATGTTGGTGTACGATTGCATTTTTTTACCCGGGCGTAGTTGCCAACCGCGACGACACAATAATTTGTGCTATAAATAAATTTTTAGTTTCTACTAACATGAATGGTTCTTTCCAAACAACTTTTAACAAATCTCGAGGACGCGATTTTCTTTTAAGGGGGGTAGTGTTGTGACACCCCAAAATTTTGACCTTGTTTTATTAATTAAAATTTTGCCAGGAAATTAAAATTTTTATTTTCTGGGCTCCCTTTTGATTTTTGAACTTTTTTTCTCTTGTTATTATGGAGTTTCCCCAAAAGAAAACCTTTCAAATATGTTATTGGACTTGTTTAACCTCTCAAGAAAAACTTTTCTTTTATTAGTAGAACTAATTACATAATTAATTTGCTTGATCTTTATTTTCTTGAAAAATGGTTTTCCAAGGTTATATGGCCATATTTGAACACAACCATTTGATAAATTCACTTAAAATTCCAACCAAAATTTGGAGATGTCAGGTGATGTTTTTAAATCACTTTTATGCAAAAATATCTTTTATTCATGAAATATTTTGAGCTCTACACCCAGATTTCTTCTCTGTTCCAGTGGGCAATTTGCACTACAACCCATTTAAATACTTATTTCTAGCCTCCACCAAAATTATGGGATGTCAATAGGAGCATATTATTCCATTATATGCAAAAACCCAGTGACGTTCTTTGAAATTTTTTAGTGAATCAACCTCATCTTCATTCTGGTCCAACATGATGGTTTGTACAGCATCCATATTCTTGCTTGCTCTTTGGCCCTTGATTCTTTCCCCCGCTTGTAGACCACCCTACAAAACCCCTAAGTCCAGGAGCATGCAACCATTGGAATACTTTTGGTCCATGAGATGATGCCATTTTTCTCCTGTCCAGAATTGAAGTTCTGCAAAACATGCACTAGCAAGTTTGTGCTTTTCACAAACTAACCTCACCACACTCTTGTTCATCGAAAGAGACTAGGATCTGGAAGATTTGACAACTCCAAGAAATGCCTAGGTGCATGTGGCATTCTGTCGAGCACCTTGAGAGCATGGACAGATTTGGCATGAGTTTTTATTTGCACTATGAACTTGGTCTCCTGACCAAACCACCTTGTCCCTTGATCTTCCCTCTATCATTAACCTAGTTCTGTTGCTTGCCAACCTCACCCGAGACCTCTAGCATGCCCCGACATTTTATCAAACACATTCCGTGCATGCTCTGGGCGAGAGCAGAGCACGCGTATTGCACGTGCCGCGCCCGAGCCGACACGTCGCGCCCCTGGTTTTTGCCCGCTCTGTAGCGCCACGCCACACACTCCCCTTCTCACCGCATCACGCCAAGTAGGCCCTGGTGCTCTACAGCACCGCCGTCAGAGCCCTTGGCGGCACGCCGGCATCCGCAGCGTGCCCCTGCCTCAGTCGGTGCCGTCCAAGCCACCAGCGCTCGCCAGCTCCCCTCTTAAGCATCTCTAGCTCATCCACAGCCTCGTCCCCTAGCACGCGTCGCCGCCACGTCGCCATAGCTACAGAAGGACGGTCGCCGAAAACCTTATCCCCGGCCGCCGCGGAACCGCCTTGGCGAGTCTATTTAAGGAGCCCAGAGCTCATCCCCGGACGCAGGCAGCCTCTCACCATCTTCCTAGTGCCCCCGTTGCCGTCAATTGAGGGGGAAGAGGCCGTCTTCACCGACTCCGACCAGTTCGGCCACCACCGCCTCCCGGCTCCATTCGGCACAACCAGAGCCTCCCCGGCCCTCCCAACACCACCAACAGACTCCACTCCATCTTGCGGAGCCGCCCAGACCCCCAGCTGCGACTGAGAGCCATCGAAGCCACAAATCCACTTTACTCCCGAAGCCGCCGGCCGCCGCGAAGCTCGTCGATGGCGATTCCCTCCACCCCCGACGACCCTACAACCACCAGAAGGACCGCCCTTGATCCGCGGATCCATCCCCTCTCTCAGCTCCCCGCAAGGACCCGCTGTTCGTCGGCGACGATCGCCGGAGTCCCGCACCCCCGCTCGGGCAGAGGAAGAGGAGGGAGGGCGACTGGTCAAACCCGACCAGTGGGCCAGGCAGGCCCACTGTCAGTGACCCAGCCCCGCCACCACGTGTATTAAGTGGAGGCGCATTCTCAAAGTACGTCTTCGATGTGTGTGAAACGTTTTTCTTTTTCTGTTTTATTTTAAAAAATAGATTTTGACTAGGACTTTGACTGGCTATAACTTTTTAAATATAACTCCAAATGGATTGATTCTTTTTCCTACCTCTCTCAAATTCTGTCTAGTTTATTTTAAGATTTATTTGAAATTTTTTCAAAACAACTTTTTTGTGCTGTTTTGAATTTGTGTGTTAATTCAAATTTATTTAAAATAGGACTTTGGAGAGAGAGAAGAAAACTTTCAAAAGTTTTGGAGTGCACCCTGCCTTTCCACACATTGAAGGCAAGCATTCTGAACCCTGGCATAATATTTTGCATGTGTTGTTTGACACGATTATGACACCACCTCAATACGTGGAACTCGTTATTTTATGTGGTGATGTGATCATTTGCATGAGTGTTTATTGAAAATTTCCTTGCTGTTGGAAATGGACATGCTTGTGATGATGATCATCCTCGTATGCCTTTCGTGCCTACCGGAAGGAAAACGGGAAAGTCTCTGTCTTGGGTAGACCCGAGCTTGTCCCTAGTTCCTCGTCGAGACGAGTGTGTCCGGCATGGCATGAGGGGTATGATGAGTGGTGATTCTGTCTGTTGGATGAAATATATCCGTTATGCTAATCTTGCAGGGAATACTTAAACCTCCTGAGTCGACCATAGATCGAGTCTTGTTCCAGTAACCCCCATACTTGTTTCGTACTACCACTCATCTCTACAACAAGTAGAGTAAGGTTCAGTAAGTTGTCAACCTCTTTCTAGCACACACCGTACAGAGAGGCCATGGTGGAAGATACCGATTGTAGCTGGTAGGCAGGCCACCTGGTCCGGGGGCATGGGTGTTTCCGGTTGAGACCGAGAGGGGAGGCCACCCCTTAGAGCATGCAATATAAATTTGATCCCATGCTACGCGAGGTTGTAGCCTCCCCACTTAAAGTTTGGCTTGACATGTGTCGTGGGTGATTCCAGACACCGGTAAGTTAAGCTGGTGTGTGCAAGTTAGGTGTGTTTTCAACTAAAAGGCTGTAGACGGAATTAGTCCCGATGGACTAAAGGAATCCGTTACTCGTGGGTAAAGAGTACACCCTCTGCAGAGATTAAACCTATTCGAATAGCTGTGTCCATGGTTAAGGACTACAGTCTGGGATGAGTCAAGTGTCGGTCTTAGTGTCGGTCTTCGTAGGAGAAAACTGTTGAACCAGAACTAGGATCATGACTTGAGACTTATGATAATTATGATTATTTTTATTTATCGACTAACCCCTTTATATTATTTGAGGTATTAAGTATCCCTGGGATGGTTTTACCTCCTGGATATTCACTATATTTATTTTCTTTATAAGCCCTTTATGTGGTGTCGCTCAGACGCCCGACTGTGGCATGCTGTTATTTATTTTCTTTGTAAGCCCTTTATGTGGTGTCGCTCAGACGCCCGACTGTGGCATGATGTTATTTATTTTCTTTGTAAGCCCTTTATGTGGTGTCGCTCAGACACCCGACTGTGGCATGCTGTTATTTATTTTCTTTGTAAGCCCTCTATGTGGTGTCGCTCAGACGCTCGACTATGGCATGCTGTTATTTATTTTCTTTGTAAGCCCTTTATGTGCTGTCGCTCAGATGCCCGACTATGGCATGCTGTTATTTATTTTCTTTATAAGCCCTTTATGTGGTGTCGCTTAGACGCCCGACTGTGGCATGCTGTTATTTATTTTCTTTATAAGCCCTTTTTGTGGTGTCGCTCAGACGCCCGACTGTGGCATTTCCCTTTGTTTACTAACCTTTCGAGGCGTCGCTTCAGACACCCGATCGGTGCATTTTATTATTAATATGTTATTGCATATTCATAAATAACCTGCTTGCATGCATCACAGTTTTTATTATCTTTTGTGACTGACGTCGTGAACATAAAATATTTTAGAACATCGTTGTTATATTATACCCGTGTTCGTAATGTATGCGAGTACATTCAAAGTACTCACTAGCTTGTCCCTGATTATTGTCTTGGCCAGATTTCTTGCGCGGAGAGGAGCGACCGTGATGACAGCCCCGGAACCTAAGCAACGGTGATAGCGGCCTCGCGAAGATAGGAGTTAGCCTGGTCAGTTGTTCCTGTGGGAATGGAGTCCCATAGACACTGATGTTTCATAACCCGCTTCCGCCATCAACCACCAGAAACCATTTGTTGTACTCATAGACCAGAATGGTCTTGTACTACATATTTTGTGTTTTTCTTGGAATTTCTGTATCAAGTTGGTGCCTCATCAGCTAACAGTAATCCTGGGGTTGATGAGCACAAGGGCCATTTTCTGGGAATTAAAACCCGGAAAACCAGTCGCCACGTGATATGAACATCTTTGAAGTTTGGGTCATCACCGTCCGATTTCATCTCGAAGGCTGAAACTATGCTCAAAGTACTAAGATCTTATATTGAGAGTACAGTTTGGCCGACTAAGCCCCCAAGATGACCTCAAATGGAAAAATGATCTACACGGATTGTCTTTGTCTCGTTGAAATGATAGATTTCAATATAAAAATCGTCCAAATCTGAGTTCGTAAGCAGAAGTTAGAGCAATCGGAGTGCAGCCCTGTCACGAGGCGAAATATGACGTGCCCGACCACATGCCATGTCTGACTGGTAGCGCGAGTAAACAGATCTTTTGCGCAAGCTATTTGGCCCTCAAGATGACCTCTAATAAAAAACGTTCAACATGAAAGTTGTTTGTATCATCGAAACGGTCAAGATTTCTTTTGGACTCGTTTCCATCCGAGGTCGTTTACCACCACAAAAAAAGACCCGCAAGGTGCAGTCAGTTTAAACCGAACTGTTTTGGAAAGTTTGGACAAGACCAATCCGAATTTGACTAGGGTTTTGGACATGAATCCAAGTCTTTTCCTTGCACGGGAAGTCCAGCCACCTCTTATATACCTAAGGGGTGACGGCCGATTGAACAACACACAATCGATCAAATCAATCTACTACTTTTTCATGTTCATCTACTTTTATCTCTCCCCTTGTATCTTTCTTCTCGTTCTTCGTCATTCTTCAAGATTGGAGGCTGCAAATCCACGAGGCTCTAGGGGCGGTAAGGCCGACCTCGATCAGCCAATCGTCGCCGCGAGCCCTGATAGGGTCCCTCCCGGGCGAGCGGGGTGTCTGGTCCCAAAAGCGCCGACTTGCTGTCTTGCGTATCATGCTGGAAGTCGGCCTCCCGCGGTGTGAGTTGCGGAGCATCTCCCTCGGTGCCGCGGGTACACATCGACGTGTTCGTGTGACGCGTTCCAGCGTCAACACACTTTTTGGCGGCTCCGCTGGGGACGAAGCTTCGAACGGTCTCCGGCCCGTTCTTGCTACAAAGAGATCGTCATCTAGGGTTTGCAGTCTACGAAGGTAATATGAATACCCGATCCCTTTATGTGGATGCAAATAATTCATATGGTCTTACTAGATCGTTCAATGAGTATACTCTATCGGCCAACCCCAGTTTTTTCAATCATGCAACTAACTACGTGCAAGGGCCGATTCAAAGTAATTTGTATACTTCAAGTTCTGATGATATTAGTAACATACACCATATGTATCCCAACTCACATGCATCGGCAACCCAGCAAACTCATATGCCAATGAGCAACATGATGAGTTCGATTAATCAATTTGAAACACCCCAAGTTAGAATTTCCAATGCCATACAAGAAAGTGTTTCACCCTTTTATTCATCGGCAGCTAATGTGCAATATAGTAATCCAACCATGCCGATGAATAAGAGAATTGGCCATGCTACTAGTGGCTATTTGGCCAGTTACTCTCAACCGTCATATGCTACACCTCCTGTTAGTAATTCTTCGGCACCATACACAACTGTAGATGCTCATAATTCGGCTTCACACCTTGCTGGTTATAACCGAATGAATGTAAATTTTACATGAGCGGTTGTGCCCAATATTGTAGAAGATGAGGTAGTGGTGGCTGCATTGAAGAGTTTAGCCCAAAATAAGAGAATTAGTGCTCTTTGCCTTGAACAACATGAAAAGGGGCTATTTCCTGATTATGCCGCAATAAAAGTTAGAGTTTTGCAAGAAGATGAATCTTTGCCAATTGATAAAATTGGCGAGCAAAAGTATGGTCTTACAATAATGCATATGCCTTCAACTAGTACTACATCATATTATACACCCCCTACACAATTGCAAAATTTCGGCAACACCCGTGTATCATTGTCGAAAGAATCTAAAAGCATTGGGGGGCAATCATATCCGGAGTGGGCTGAAATTGAGAAAAAGCTTAAAGCTAATTTTGCTGCTCACCGTCAGAAACAAATAGAAAAAGAATCGGCCCAGATAAAAGAAGCATTGCCAATTGGTAGTATCAATGAAAAGAAGGATGATTCGGAACATGAAAGTGCTTTGGTTGAAAAAGCCGAATCAAGTAGTATATATTCTGAATCCATCAAATCCAACGAGGCAAGCATTATTGAGAAAGGGCATGGCAAGCATAGGAAAATAACAGTGCTTGATTTTTCTGAATTTAATGGAACCTACTTCTTGCCCTATGAGTCCCGTGCCGTAGAAATTGACAAGCTTCAAGGACAAGAACAAGTAGCCGAACAAAGTTCGGCCGACAAAAATCTTCAGTGTAATGATGCACGGAATAAAGAAAAAGATGATGAAAAGGCGTTGGAGAGTCATCCAAAGACGAAGCTATATATTGTTCAAGTCACACCACCATCATGCTCTCCCAACGTATTTGAAGAGGTATGCATAGCAAGTAATTTACCTATTTTCAGATTTGGTCACAACTTTATTGTTGATGCATCTATTAGAAAAATCCTCATAGGTAATTTTGAAAGACCAATGAAGAAGCGTAATTTACTTGTTAGCAATAAAATTGTTTTAGAACATATCGGTCAACCAATTATGCCATTTATAAAGACCGATAATGACTTATTATTGCAGTCAATGCTTTCCCCATTGCTTTATCTAAAGTTCATATCTATTTGGGTAGCTTTGCTTATTTCGTACTTGGCTTGCACTTGGTCTCAATTGAGACATGTATGTTCTAACTATTTTTATTTTAGAAATTTAAAGCCAAGGTTAAATTCTGTCGAGAAAACTGATGCTAGTATAATATCTTACCCAAAGACATCGGAGATAGAGTGCAAAACACAATGCATAGCCGAATGGTGTGATGCAAAATCTGAACCATTCGTTTTCTTAACTCCAAAGCCGTTCTCACAACAAGATCGGCTAGAGAATGAAAAGTTTACCGTCAATTCAAGCATGTGTGATCAAATATTTGATTTGTTGTTGCAAAATAATTATATTAGAATTCTTGATCATCATGTTGAACCATCTGTCCAAGGACGAATGTATTGTAAGTTGCATGATTCGTCCAAGCATAATTTTGAGGATTGCAACATGTTTCGTCAAATAGTTAAATCGGACATTGATAAAGGACGATTGAAATTTGTTGAGACGCCAAGAGATGACCAGTCTATTCCGATTGGTCCCGATGGCAGAAAGTTTTTGCATCGGCTGCTTCAAGCCAATCCATTTGAAGAGAAGGTAAAAACTACAGGTGATGGGATCAAGCTTTCAAGTAAAGAAGTTGTTGAAGAGCATAATGAACATAATCTTGAGGGCAAGAATTCCATCGAAGCTACAATGGAGACGCCAAGGACTGGGGGGCAGCAAGCAAATCCAATGATCGCTGAAAGCAAACCAAAAGAAAACAAAGGCCGAAATAAGCGCAAGTGTAAGAGATCAAAAATCATCTTCGCTGAACTATTGGATAAATATCAAAAGAAGAGTGAAGAGAAGAATACTTATCGTCCAAATCATGCAAAGAAACCAAGGTCACCCCCAAGGCGCAAATATGAGGATCGGTATTGGCAAAGTGATAATTTTAATGCAACATATTCATATCCTTATTTTGGGCCGCCAATGCCAATGCCGTGGATACCTCCCTGTGCTCATATAGATACATATTCATCATGGGTCAGGTATGATACAAGGGCACATTCTCCATCTTATTCTAGACCATCTCACCAATACTATGCAGCTCCAAGGAGATCAACATTTGAACAATCACGCGTCAAAGACCGTTTCAATCATAAGGAATCGGTCCAGAGCTCAAGAAAGAAGAAAGAGGTGGTAAAGCAAGTTTACCGCGTGAAAAGAGATGGTCGTAAGTGTGCTGCTTCAGATTTGATCTCAAATAACAAAGAGCCAATTAAAGTGTTGACATTGGCTACAAAAGGCAAAGAAGTGAAGCAATCAATTGATAAAAATCAGAGTGCCAAATCTGAAGAAAAGAAGTTGAGGGTGCACAAGGCCCAAAAAGAGTTGCCATTGGTCAAAACGGAATCACAGCCGAGATGCCCACTTGGCTTATCAAATTGGCAAAAGAAGAAATTACAAAAAAATAGTGCACAAAAACTTGAAGAAAGAAACATGGCATTGGTTCCTAAAGAAAGTACTCAGAATAAGAATTATGTGAAAGCATCCATTACACGACGTGCGGCAAAGGTGAAGAAGGAAAAGAGTGAAAACTATGAAGGACCAAGCCGAAGGTTTCAACATCTTCGGTCTACACATTATCCATATTCTTCAACTATGACATTGACGCCTATGCCATGGAATTCGTCATAAGGTATGATTGGTAACCCTCAATGGGCTTATTTTAATCCATGGATGCCATATAATTTCTTACATCATGAAAGGGTATTACCAAGTCATTATACATTTGGTTATCTACAAGTTTGTCGCTGATCCAAAGGGCCAAAATACTTGATTTGACATTTTGTTTGTTTGTTTCGGCTATATGTGCTTTGAACGAAGTTTACATGGTAATGGCCGATATTTACCTATCGTCCTAAGAGTATATCAATGCATGGCCGGTGTAGTATTCTAACATCGTCCTTAGTTCGATTGGAGAGCGAGACAAGTACTATGGAGATTATGTTTTGATTGTTGAATTACTTGTTCATATTACTTGTAGTATTCTAGATGCAAAATTACTTGTAGTTTATCTTGAGGTATGTCTAGATGCAAAATTACTTGTTCATACTACACCAGCCAATCGAACTAAGGACGATGTTAGAATACTACACCTGGCCGGGTTATCAATGTTTTGACGAATTACTTGTAGTTTATCTTGAGGTATGTCTAGATGCAAAATTTACCTTGGTTACTTTAAAACTGTTCATATTTCTAGGCATGACAATTCAAAAGAGTTTGCACAACAAGCATCCGGCTACTATGTTAATCATGGTGTATTGTATTTCTATCAATAGCCGATGCTTAGTCTCGTCAAAATAGGTAAGGCTGAACCGAAGTCCACCGCTTCGGCCACTAATGAAACTTTTATGCAGGCGAAGTAAGGATTGAAGGAAGTTCATTCTTAATTATCAACAAAATTCTAGCGAAAGGGTGAACAATATGGTTCGGAGGATGGCTTTGATCTATGGAACCTTATCACCGGATTGTAGTTGAAGTTGGGAAAGTTTCACCCAAACTTGCATCAAAATATTCACACAAGCAATGGCCGATATAAACTTATCATCCTAAGCATATGCAAAATGGCTGATGAAGTGTTGACATCGTCCTTGGAGCAAGCTATGTGCAAGTTATTTTTCGGCACACGAGCTTTGCCGAAAAACAGGGGGGACATGTGTTGACACCAGATTTTGGCACGGTTAATAACTTATTTAAGATAGCCTCAAATGGAGAAGTGATCTTCATGAAAGAGTTCCTATTGTTGATATGGACATCTTTGAAGTTTGGGTCATCACCGTCCGATTTCATCTCGAAGGCCGAAACTATGCTCAAAGTACTAAGATCTTATATTCAGAGTACAGTTTGGCTGATTAAGCCCCCAGGACGACCTCAAATGGAAAATTGATCTACGCGGTTTGTCTTCGTCTCGTCGAAACGATCGTTTTTGATATAAAAATCATCCAAATCCGAGTTCATATGCAAAAGTTAAAGCAATCGGAGTGCAGCCCTGTCGCGAGGCGAAATATGGTGCGCCCCACCAGACGCCATGTCTGATTGGTAGCGCGAGTAAACATATCTTTTGTGCGAGTTATTTGACCCTCAAGATGACCTCTAATAAAAAAACGTACACCATGAAAGTTGTTCGTATGGTCGAAACGGTCAAGATTGCTTTTGGACTCATTTCTATCAGAGGTTGTTTACCACCACAAAAAAGACCCGCAAGGTGCAGCCAGTTTAAACCGAACAGTTTTGGAAAGTTCGAACATGACTAATTCGAATTTGACTAGGGTTTTGGACGTGAATCCAAGCCTTTTCCTTACATGGGAAGTCTAGCCGACTCTTATATACCTAAGGGGTGACGGTCAATTGAACAACACACAATCAATCAAATCAATCTACTACTTTTTCGTGTTCATCTACTTTTATCTCTCTCCTTGTATCTTTCTTCTCGTTCTTCGTTGTTCTTCAAGATTGGAGGCTGCGAATCCACGAGGCTCTAGGGGTGGTAAGACCGACCTGGAGCAACCAATCGTCACCGCAAGCCCTGACGGGGTCCCTCCCGGGCGAGCGGGGCGACTGGTCCCAAAAGCGCGGGCTTGATATCTTGCGTATCGCGCTGGAAGTCGGCCTCCCGCGGTGTGAGTTGCAGAGCATCTCCCTCGGTGCCGCGGGTACACATCGACGTGTTCGTGACGCGTTCCAGCATCAACAAATGGTATCCCTATTAGCAAGCTTAATAGTAACATCAATATCCTCTATTTCAGCGGGTGCAATATCATGCATAATTTCTTTATATAAGTCATAGGGTATTGCACTAGCACTAGCACCCATATCACATAAACCATGATAACAATGATCTCCTATTTTAACAGAAATAATAGGCATGCCTACCACAGGTCTATGTATCTTAGTATCTGGTCTAACAATATTAGCAGTCTCACCATAGAAATAAATAACATGCCCATCTAAATCATCATCCAAGAGATCTTTAACCATAGCAATATTAGGTTCAACTTTGATTTGCTCAGGAGGTGTATAAGTCCTACTATTACTCTTATGAACAACAGTCGAAGTTTTAGCATGATCCTTTATCCTAACAGGAAAAGGAGGTTTCTCAACATAAGTAGTAGGAACAATAAGATCACTATAGGTGACAGTCTTTTCTTCAACTGTAATAGGTGTAACTACTTTTACTTCAACGGGAGGATTATATTTAAACCACTTCTCTTTAGGGAGATCAACGTGAGTAGCAAAAGATTCACAGAAAGAAGCTACTATCTTAGAGTCAAGTCCATACTTAGCGCTAAATCCACGAAAAACATTGGTATCCATAAAAGATTTAACACAATCAAACTTAGGTGTCATATCTGACTCCTTACCATCGTCGGAACCCCAATCTTCAGAGTTGCATTTAATTCCTTCCAATAAGTCCCATTTGAATTCAATAGTCTTCAGCATATAAGAACCAGCACAAGAAGTATCGAGCATGTTGTGATCATTGAGAGAAAGACGAGCATAATTTTTTTGAATAATCATTTCTCTGGAGAGCTCATGATTGGGGCATGAATATAACATTGACTTAAGCCTCCCCCAAGCTTGAGCGATGCTTTCTCCTTCGCGAGGCCAGAAATTATATATGTAATTACGATCATGATGAACAAGATGCATAGGATAGAACTTCTATTGAAATTCTAACTTTAATCGTTTATAATTCCAGGATCCCGTATCATCATATAGCCTATACCATGTCAATGCATCCCCCTTCAAAGATAAAGGGAAGATCTTCCTTTTGACAACATCATCGGGAATACCTGCAAGCTTAAATAATCCACAAACTTCATCCACAAAGATAAGGTGTAAATCGGGATGCAATGTTCCATCTCCTGTAAATGGATTAGCTAGCAGTTTCTCTATCATACCCGAAGGAATCTCAAAGTAAATATTTTCAAAAAGTTCAGTAGGTTGAGGAGCAACTCTTTGCTCTTCTGGTCGGGGTGAAGATACCCCGAACAAGCCTCTCAAAGGATTAGTTTCCATAGTGACAAGTAACAGAAAATTTCAACACACTATATAAATGTTTCCTTACCAAGTTCCACTCACAAAAAGCGCTACACTTCCCGGCAACGGCGCCAGAAAAGAGTCTTGATGACCCACAAGTGTAGGGGATCTATCGTAGTCCTTTTGATAAGTGAGAGAGTCGAACCCAACGAGGAGCAGAAGGAAACGATAAGAGGTTTTCAGTAAGGTTTTCTCTGCAAGCACTGAAATTGTAGGTAACATATAGTTTTGTGATAAGATAAATTGTAATGAGTAACAAATGAAGTAAATAAAGTGCAGCAAGGTGGCCCAATCCTTTTTGTAGCAAAGGATAAGCCTGGACAATTTCTTATAATGAGAAAGGAGCTCCCGATGACACATGGGAATTATCGTCAAGCTAGTTTTCATCACGCTCATATGATTCGCGTTCGGTACTTTGATAATTTGATATGTGGGTGGACCGGTGCTTGGGTACTGCCCTTACTTGGACAAGCATCCCACTTATGATTAACCCCTATTGCAAGCATCCGCAACTACAAAAGAAGTATTAAGGTAAACCTAACCACAACATTAGACATATGGATCCAAATCAGCCCCTAACGAAGCAACGCATAAACTGGGGTTTAAGCTTCTGTCACTCTAGCAACCCATCATCTACTTATTACTTCCCGATGCCTTCCTCTACGCCCAAATAATGGTGAAGCGTCATGTAGTCGACGTTCACATAACACCACTAGAGGAAAAGACAACATACATCTCATCAAAATATCGAACGAATACCAAATTCACATGACTACTAATAGCAAGACTTCACCCATGTCCTCAGGAACAAACGTAACTACTCACAAAGCATATTCATGTTCATAATCAGAGGTACTAATATGCATTAAGGATCTGAACATGATCTTCCACCAAGTAAACCAATTAGCATCAACTACAAGGAGTAATCAACACTACTAGAAACCCACATGTACGAATTTGTGGTTTGGATACAAGATTGGATACAGGAGATGAACTAGGGTTTTGAGAGGAGATGGTGCTGGTGAAGATGTTGATGGATATTGAACCCCTCCCAATGAGAGGATCGTTGATGATGACGATGGTGATGATTTCCCCCTCCCGGAGGGAAGTGTCCCCGGCAGAACAGCTCCGTTGGAGCACTAGATTGGTTCTGCCAAGGTTCCGCCTCGTGGTGGCGGAGTTTCGTCCCGTAAGCTTGCCCACTATTTTTTCCAAGGTAAAAGTCTTCATATAGCAGAAGATGGACACCAGAGGGCCACCAGGGGGCCCAGGAGACAGGGGGCGCCCCCAGAAGGGGTCGGCGCGCCCCCCACCCTCCTTGCCAGGGTGTGGGCCCCCTGAGGTGTTTCTTCCACTCAATAATTCTTATTAATTCCAAAAATAAGTTTCGTGGAGTTTTAGGATTTTTGGAGCAGTGCAGAATAGGTTTCTAATGTTTGCTCCTTTTCCAGCCAGAATTCCAGCTGCCGGCATTCCCCCTCTTCACGGTAAACCTTGTAAAATAAGAGAGAATAGCCATAAGTGTTGAGATATAATGTGTATAACAGCCCATAATGCGATAAATATTGATATAAAAGCATGATGCAAAATGGGCGTATCAGCTGTTAGCTGAATGCGAACGATTTATTCACTGCTGACTGAACCCGAGCGATTCCTTCGCTATTGTTGCTAACTGAACCGAGCGATCGATCACTGTTGCTGCTTACTGAAGCCGATTGAGCCCCCGTGTGAGACGTAGCCAGCCGGTGTTGGGTTGCCTCTCGATGAACAGTGACCGTTGCTTCCATGCGCGCAGTATGTAGAACGAGTCGAGACGTGGTGAGTCGAGCCGGTTGGTTGGCTGTGGATGAGCAGTTCCCGGTGGGGGTTGGATGAATATGACCCTGTTGTAGTAGGCCGTTGCCCTTGGATGAACATGACCCCGAGGAGGCCGCCGCACCCCAGCCGGTTGGGGATGGATGAACATGACCCCATGGAGGCTCTATGAACAGTAGCCGGTGGAGGCTGGATGAACAGTAATCGTGGATGAATAATAGCCCGTGGGGGCTGGAGGAGGTCGATGGTGGATGAACAGTAGCCCATGGAGGTTGGAGCGAGGCAGTAGATGGCGGATAAATAGGACACCGTTTCGACCGTAGGCGCTCCAACACAAGTCTATTTCCTCCGTTTTACGATATGCCACACCCCTCCCGATCAACAGGACCCCGTTTCGACCATAGGCACTCCAACACAAGTCTGTTTCCTCCGTTTTGCGGTACGCCAGACCCGTCCCGATGCACAGGAACCCCTTTTGACCGTACACAGTCGAATAGAAGGCCCGTTTCCTCCGTTCTGCGGTATGCCAGACCTTGTTTCAGCTGTTCCATCCAAGCCGGTTGGCTCCCGATGAACATGACGCTGTTGCTGTCGTCCGCTGCCTGTCCATGTACACAAGCCCTGGCCGTATGTATGCGCAAGTAGGCATTCGAGACCCCACCCGTATGTACGTATGTTGCCATATTTTTTGGCATCTGGCTATACATACGTGTACACAGTTTAGAAGGGACTGCCTGAACTGCTACGCCGGGGGCTTGCCGAGTCTTCCTCCGCCGCCAACTCGACGTCGTCTACTACTACACGTGCCACTGCTTGCTCGGCCACGGTTCATCGTTGTAGAGAGACTGATCGACCAATATGTACGTACATGTTCGTGACAATGCTACATACACTTCGACAGGGTGGGTCCCAGCTATCAGGGAGGATAAGGATGCAGTTCCTTGCGTGTGAAGATATAGATTGTGGGTCCCGGCTGTTAGGGGGAGGAATGATTTTATTTTGCGAGTAATAAGGAGGCACTTCCTTGGTTTCGAAAATGTAGCTGGTAGGTCCAACAGTCAGCCTCACAGCCTAAAATTCACTTCCGTTGGCTGTTGTCCGTTGACCTTGTTGACCACGAGGCGCCAAGAGCATGAATGCGCTGGACGATGTGAGGCCTGGGATGGGAACGACGAGGAGCCAGAGAAGACTAGGCGGGTGGATGCCTATGCGGAGGGGAGTATGAGGGTTCACTGGTTCGGCTGTGGTGTAAGTCCGCCATCGCCGAAGAATAACAGGGGGTGTGGGTGAGTAGAGGGAAGGTCTGGCCATTCGTAGTATGGTCAGTCCGTGAGGCCTGCGCAGCAGCACAGCCGGCCACGGGAGGCTGGAGCAGGCGGTACGGCAGACCTAGTTTGGGCGGCTGGAGCAAGAAGACCAAAGGTTGAAGATGCAACACGGCCGTTGATTTAACATCCAATGGTCAGTGCAGCTAGAATCGTTTTGACTAAGTTGACAAAACCCGTACACGTGAACTTAGTTGGCCCACAAGTCAACCTCCAAATTTGGTGGTCCTAGCTAGCAGGGGGAATCATTTTTCTGCTCATAATAAGGTGGCACTTCCTTCCGTGCGAAGATGTTTTCTAGGTTTTCTAATTTCTTCTTTTCGAGTTAGAAGAAAAAGAAAACAATTTAGCATCTTTGGTACAATCTATATTTTTGCACAATGGATAATAATAAAGCTGGTGGGTCCCAGCTGTCAGGGAGAGGTAACTTCTTTTCGACGTAATGTGTGTGTGCTTCAGCGCCTAGGGACAGGGGATCAGAGTTTGTCGACGAACTATGGCGGTCGGCGGTCAGGTCCTCAGGACCTTGGCGAAAACTGTCGAGCGCCTGCGAGGTCGGTGGTCAGGGCCTCAGGACCTTGGCGAAAACAGTCGATTGGGACCCAGACGACTATACTTGGGTAGTAGGGAATTAGGGATCATAGCAAAGAAATATGGGAACTCATGGTGGAAAGAAAACAAAATTGGGAATTGCCCCGGGAGTAGTAGAAGGGATTCTCAGGGTGGATTGTAGGCTTCCTAATGTACCTGCTAGGTCGACTGTTTTGCATAGACAAAATCAAGGCTGCTTAGCCTGTTACCGCGAGGCTGTGTATCGGGCCAGGGTCAAGGTCTAGTTGTACCACCTAGCGCGGGGCCCCTGGATATCGAGGGCCCGGGGCGGCCGCACCTGCTCCCTCTCAGGGCCGGCCCTGCCGGTCGCACCCCTTGTATCTATATATGCGCCTAGTGCACGATCAATGAGAATATCAATGTACACAATCCTAGCCCCTAGCCGCCGCCCTGGGCCGCCACTGCTACCTTCTCCCACTGCGCCACTGCTCCTCCTCATTGCGGCCGCGCCGCCCCTCTCCCTGACGCCGCGCCGCCCCTCCCGAACCCTAGCCTCCGCCACTCGTCCTCCTCACCGTGCCGCCATGTCCTCCGTCGCCTCCTCCATCTCCAACACCTTCGCCGGGCCAGACCCTGCTGAAATCCGTGACATAACCATCCACGAACGCGTCCCTGTTGTCCTTGATGCCACCGACTCCACGTACTTTGTGTGGAAGATGTACTTTTCGCTGCTCTTCCGCGAGAACAATCTCATGGATCATGTTGACGGCACCGTTGACTCCCGCACCATGGTGGGGGACTCCGAGTGGACCGCGATCAACGCCACGCTCATCCGATGGTTCTTCACCACCATCTCCAAAGACCTGTTTCACACGGTCGTGAGCGATGGTGATAATGCCCGCGCCATGTGGGTCAAGCTCAACGGCCTCTTCACTCACAACAAGCTTCAGCACTGCGTTTTTTTGCAGCATGAATTTTTTGACTATCATTAGGATGAACAGTCCATCGGATACTGCTGCCGCCGCCTGAAGACGTTGGCGGATGAACTCCGTGACATCGCGCCAAGGTTGATGACGACCTCCTCCTCAGCAGCTCACTGTCGGCCTCAATGAGGACTTCGGCAACTCCGCCTCCAACCTCATTTTGATGCCGGAGCCCTCCTTCCTCAAGTTTGTGGCATACTTGCGGTTGGAGAGGTGCCGAATGAAGCGGGTCAAGAAGCATCTACAGCACCACGCCCTCGGCACCAGCACCTCCTACGGCCCCTCGCCGCCAGCCGCCCTGCCCGTGTCGTGGCAACAGCCCCCCACGCCTCCGGGGTTCTTCCCCCTCCCGCCCATGCCGCCCGCCCCTCCCGCTGCCCCCTAGCAGCAGCCGGGTGGCGGGCGCCGCGGCAACCGCCACGGGGGCGGCCGCAAGAAGCAGCAACGGGCGCATGGGAGGGGGGGGGGAGGGCTTGTCAGCAGCAGCAGGCCACCCCACCATGGACTTACGACACCAACCGTGGATGGGCGTTGTTCACGCGTATCGATACCCGTCCCTCGGCCTCCCGTCCCGGGCATCCTTGGGCCCCGTCCGGTGAGCCATCATGCGCACTTTTCCATGCCCAACGCCCCCCCCCCCCCGCCTGCCTATGGAGTCGCCCCCGCGCCTGCGTATGGTGGGTTCTACCCGTCCCAAGTGCGGCCACCGTGCGACCCAGCTCGCCTCGCCGCCCTGCATTCGGCTCCTTCACCGAGTAACTATGGTGGCGGCGGTCACTGGTACATGGATTCGGGTGCCACTTCTCACATGAATGCTCATCCCGGTAACCTCACGTCTTCCATTCCCGTTCATACTCCCACTCGCATCACCGTTTGTAACAGTTCCTCTACCCATTACACATGTAGGTCATATGTCGTTTCCTTCCACTTCTACTCCTATTAACATGTCTAATGTTCTTTCCCCTGATTTATTTACCAACCTTGTCTCCATTCGCCACCTTGCTCGTGAGAACCCTATTACTGTTGAATTTGACGATATTGGATTTTCTGTGAAGGATGCCCGTATACGGATGGTACTCCACCGATGTGACAACCCGGACGAGCTCTACCCGGTGCATCCTTCCGCCTCCACCACCACCCGTCCAGTTGCCCTCGCCACTAGTGTCGATCTTTGGCACGCCCGCCTCGGTCATCGCAACTCCACAGTTTTGCGTCAGATTCTTCAGAGTTTTTCATCTCATGTAATAAGGTTGACAACCAGACTTGTGAGGCCTGCCGTCTTGGCAAGCACGTTCATCTTCCCTTTAGCGAGTCTATAAACATTTCCAATTTCCTGTTTCAGTTATTGCATAGTGACGTTTGGACGTCCCCGGTTGCAAGCAACACGGGTTATCTATACTATTTGGTGATATTGGATGATTTTTCTCATTATGTGTGGACATTTCCTCTCCGTCGCAAGTCCGACGCTCCTACCACACTCATTGCTTTTTATTCATATGTCACCACACAGTATGGCCATCCTATTCTTTCCTTGCAAACTAACAACGAAAAAGAGTTTGACAACGTTGCCGTCCACAATCTCCTTACGTCTCACAGCACTATCTTTCGCCTCACTTGCCCCTACATGTCACAGCAGAATGGTCGCGCCAAGCGCGTCATCCGCACTCTTAATGTCTGTATCCGCATGTTGCTCTTCCACTCCAATGTGCCTCCTCGGTTCTGGCTGGACGCTCTTGCGACTGCCAGCCTCCTCATTAACATCCGCCCATGTCGTCCCTGCTGGAACTATGCTCCTCACCAGCTCCTCTTTGGTACGGCTCCATCTTATAATGATCTTCGCATTTTCGGGTGTCTCTGTTATCCTAGCACCGCGTCCACCACCCCTCACAAACTCGCTCCACGGTTGGTTCCTTGCTTCTTTCTTGGTTATCCTCCCAACACCAAAGATTATCGGTGCTATGATTCAGTGTCCCACCGCGTCTATACTTCGCGGCACGTGTACTTTGGTGAGCTGATGTTCTCGTTTCAGCAGGTACCATCCTCCTCGGTGTCTCCCGCGGGGCGGCTCGCCCCTACCACCACCTACGGTGAGCCGCCCCCCATGCCCAGCCAAGCACTAGGCCCGACCCTGCCTGCACTTCCCGCGCCGGCCGCCCGCTCCCGTGGCACTTCGGGTGCGGCTGCCCCGGCAGGCGGCCCCACTGCCGCAGCTCCCTCGGGCCGCCCTGCTCGACATGTCCAATGCTTTCTTGCATGTCCATCTCGACGAGCAGGTGTTTTGTCAGCAGCCTATTGGTTTCGTCGACACTGACTATCCGGACCACGTGTGCTTGCTCTCCCATTCTCTTTACGGGTTCAAGCAGGCGCCTCGGACCTGGTGCCAACGGACCACGACCTTCCTTCAGCAGCAGGGGTTCCGGTCCACACGGTTCGATGCCTTCCTGTTTGTTTATCACCAGGGCGCCGCCACTGCGTACCTTCTACTGTACGTCGACGACATGATCCTGACTGCGTCCTCTGTAGTGCTACTTCAGCAGATCACAGCTCGCCTCGGCACCGAGTTCGCCCTAAAGGACTTGGGGGATCTCCACTACTTCCTCAGCATCGAGGTTGACCGCCGTGCCACTGGCTTCTTCCTGCATCAGCAGAAGTATGCCTACGGGCTTCTGGAGCGAGCCGGCATGCTTAACTGCAAGCCTGCATCCACGCATGTCGATACGAAGGCTAAGGTGTCCGACGTCGAGGGCTCTCCGTTGTCCGACGCCTCCTCCTACCGCTCCATCGTCAGTGCTCTTCAGTACCTCACATTGGCGCATCCGTATATCCAGTATGATGTCCAGGAGGTGTGCCTCCACATGCATGCTCCTCGTGACACTCATTGGGCTCTGGTGAAACGTATTCTCCGGTATATACATGGCACCACGGCTATGGGTCTCATCCTAACGGCATCACCCGACACCAGCCTCGTCGCCTACTCCGACGCCGACTGGGCTGGGTGTCCCGACTCTCGGCGTTCCACTTCCGGCTACCGCGTCTACCTTGGGCTCTCTCTGATTTCGCGTCCGTCTAAACAACAAACCACGGTCTTACAATCGAGCGCCTAGGCTGAGTACAGGGCAGTGGCCAACGCCGTCGCGGAGTGCTCCTGGCTACGACAGCTCCTTCAGGAGTTGCTATGTGAGGTTTCCACAGCCATGCTTGTCTACTGCGACAACGTATCCGCAGTCTACCTTGCTGCCAACCCTGTCCATCATCGCCGCACAAAGCATATTGAGCTCGACATTCACTTTTTTTCAGGAGCATGTAGCACTTGGTCGTGTTCGAGTTTTGCATGTGCCCACCGATCAGTAGTTCGCCAATGTGATGACAAAGGGACTACCCACCTAGACCTTCGAGGGATTCCGGTTCAGTCCTCGCGTCATCGGCGATGCTTCAACTTGGGGGGGGGGGTGAACATGTGTACACTTATCTAGGTCCGGGTTTTGTATGCCACACCTGTAGTGTCTCTCTCCCTCTGTATTTACTTGTATCTTGGGAGGCAATACACCGGTCGCACCCCTTGTACCTATATATGTGCCTAGTGCACGATCAATGAGAATATCGATGTACACAATCCCTTCTACATTTATGATAATGCAGTTACACGTACACTGAGTATCCGATATACTCCGATAAAACCTGGCTTACTTATTTTCATTTTCTTTTCGTGAATGCTAGGCGTCGGCCGGCCGGCCCAAATTTCGGTCGGCTTTGTGCTAACAGTCATATGCAGCCCTCGCATAGCCGTCCAATCCTTGCTTCCCACCGAGCATGAGATCTGAGACAACACCACAGCACATGGCAGCCGCACCTCGCCGAGCCGTCACATTGCGCACGTCCACTCTCCCCTGTTTGCCCTCGTCGCTGATAGTTGCCGTTTTGGTCCTCATCGATGCTTGCGGCCGATGCTTGATGTAGACGCTCGCAACAAAAACAGACTACGGTGGTAGCAAAACTAGACAACGATGATAGCAAAGTGGTCGCCACCGATGCTATCAGACACTTGTGGATAATGAGCTTCATTCATTATGTGCTTGATTTTGCTGCATTAATTGCTTTTACAGCCCGCCATGCCGGCTCCCAGGTGAGGGGTCGGATAACACCGTCCCTTCACCCGAGATGACCGAGAGCACCTCGGGCGGGCGCGCGCGTCCCTCCTCTGCTCATGATGAGCTTGGGGAGGTTTCTTCACATTAGGACCGTATTGTGTTAAGCACAGTGAGTGGTGCTGATGTGCCTATGGCCAAGGTCTAGACCTCGGTCACAGAGGACCAATGGGAAAAGACCCCCTAGTTTCTGAAGAACCAGTGCTTAACTGCCCGGAGTTCTAGGTCCCAACCGCTCCACCACCGACAAGCCGCGCGGACGCAACCACTACCACTCCAGCGAGGACGGGGCCGAGGACACCTAGCCGCCCCTCCTGGGGCGACATAAGGAGATAGAGGCTGCTCTCAAGAGCTCCTCGATTCTGTCCGAGCACCATGCCATTCTTGGTACGACGTCAATCTGTTTCGATCTGCCGGGGCCGAAATGGTAGAGGCCTTCATAAGCCTTTCAAAAGGTTTTGAGGTATGACAGTTCACACAACTGTACTTACTACGTTAATGCTCAGTATGCTCAGTATCCCTTTAAGGACAAGTTTTGCGAGAGAAAAAGTTGTTTGAGGACCTTCAAAATTTCCAAGCTTTTAATTCGTGCATTCAGGAAACACTATGTCCTGCTTTGATTATATTGATGTGATGGAGTACAAAGTATAAAATGATCTACCTTGAGATCGTATGATTGTGTTCTAAACCCTAAGGCTGGTAATTGTGCCTCAAAATACTAAACTCCATGTCTTATATATACACCGGGGTACCTAGGTTACACACATGGTTGATTGCCAACACATTGGCTATTGAGATATCCTTAGAGTGCGCGTCAAGTCTTCAGAGGTTTCCATCTTGATCATGTTGAGGTTTACAACTTCGACAGTCCTTCCTTTCGGTGATCGGTGGGCCATGTGCCCAACCCACAGACTATGGGTCACACATATTAGTACCCTTAGTCCAGGACACCGTCAGCAGTGAGCGGTTAGTGGAGCAATAGAGACGGTAGAGTTGCATCTCATCTAACAGCGCGCGCTCGACCGGCCAAAGCTTCGGTCACCAAGCCGTATTTAAATATTTCCCTTTTATTTTTCATAATGTAGTTACAGGTAAGCGGAGTACCGGATATATAACACTCAACTTACCCTTTTGTATTTTTTGCATTCTATTTATTATAAATCCATTTGTTAAAGCACAAAGTATATTTTTTACTATGGCATAAGCCTTCGCCTCCTGCAGCGAGTCCACAGTCGATTAGGGTTTTTTGACCTCCCACTGGCGCTTCCACCGGTCTGCCTCGTCTTCAGTGGCCTTAGGGCCATGGAGGTGCGGTGAAGCCCGACCCTTGACGGCGGGAGGGTTGTTGTTCTGTTTTAGGTGTTCCTTTTAGGTCGATTAGGGTTTGTGTCCATGAAGATGCAAAAAGGCTCTCCCTACCTAGGCCCCGTCCTGGTGATGCATCTAGCATTGTCGAAGGGCATGTGGTGTCGTATCTCTGATGAATCTTGTGTGATTTGGTCATTATTGGTCTTTGATGGATCTCCCCGGATCCAGTTCGTTCGTCTGTCTACAGACTGGATCCTTCCGATCTATGCTTCACTTCATCGGCGGAGGTTACTGTTCTAGTGTGCTAGACTGCTAGTCCTATGGGACATAGAACAACGACTTTCCGACTGTATACTGCAACAAGTTTTGCCGACTCTGGTGAGGGAGGGCGATGACGACTATGCGCCTTTGGCTCGCTCCAGTGCTTGTAGTCATCGTTAGGTGATCTATGAACCTGGATGTAATTTTTGTTATTTCTAGTGTTGCTTGTACTGCCATGACATATGATGAATAGATTAGAAGTTTTCTCGCAAAAAAAAGTTTTGTTTACTTTTACCCTTCATTTGTGCTTTTTTATTGTATTTTTTCTTTCCCCTATCTTTCTCAACCATTCTCTCTCAATAGTATTTTGATCACTTTTTCCCGTCCTATGTTTCCCGCCCTCTCTCTTTACTGCTACTTTCCCACTTTAAAATTGTGCATTAGATTTTTACTCTTCACACCACCCTTTTATACCCATGATTAAGACCCCATGCAAAATGAGAAGTGTGTTCGACCCTTCCTCATGCGTCTCCATTTCTGGCAGGCCCCACGATGTCTACCATGGCCGTGACTTTATTGAATTGATCATCGCTCGGGCGATCTAGATCTAGCAGAATGTTCTTGGCGATGTATGCGGTCGCCATAAGGTTATGGATCGGGGTGCGATGAACCATCACATCGCCAGATTCCTCTTCAAGGATGGAGATGTGGATCTAGTGGGTATACGCTACCACATGAGTGGTGTTGACGGGGGCCGCATGGTGTGGCCTCCGCCATTGCTCCATGTCGGTGGTGGTAGCCCACCTGTTGGCGTGTTCTGATCATGTTGCAGGCGTAATTGTGCCTACGTGAGGGCTTAATGTTGGGCCTCCATGTCCTTTATCTTCAGATCGTCACCAACGTTCAACATGTGAAGGACTCCGAGCTCAGCCATTGTAGCTGCATCAGGGTCGGTTGCATTCGCACCATCGGGTTGTGGGCGAACTTGCGCTTGGAGTGTCAGTGCCGTTGTTGACCACGAGGTCCTCCTCCAGTGCTACTCCTGAAGGGCGGATATCAAGCTCTCGTCCTCAAACTCATATTGAATCCACCTTCGCCACAAGCTAGTAGGGGCAGGCTTGTGGGTTTGTTGATGTAGATAACAGGCAATGCTTGAGCATTGGCTCCTGCACTCGGTGAAGTGTCGGGTTGCAAAGACGCATTTTGCCAAACTGGTCGATGATGAACTTCAGGCTCCCAAAGATGAGAACCTGGACCTCGGAGAGGGAGAAATGAGGTTAAGGTAACCCACCGCATTGGTGATGAAGCTCGGGGTGCCAAAGGATCCCAACTTATTGTGCTTGCTAGAAATCGGGTGTTACAGGCTCTCCGCACTGTTTTTCGTGGATGTCGCCTTTACAGTCGGCCATCTCCTTTCTTCCTGCACTGGTCCCATCTATGCATGTGTGTGCCATGTGTTCACTTTGGCTCTCAGCTGCCCACCGATGTTTCTGTTGCCCCAACTTACCTATCCATGTGTGTGTACTCTGCTCGATTCTTGCGAATGATTTTCGTAGCCCTACAAGTCAAGGGAGGGGGAGAAATGTGTTGGCTGTGTTGGTTGTGTGTGTCGCTTGGTGATGTGTATAGTGTGTCTACTCTGCAGGGTGTTACATACACCCGTTCAGCCTTGAGTTGCGGTGCCGCACGACCCAGCAAATGCAGCACACGCTGCACGGGGTGCCACTCGCACAACACAGCCACCGCAACTGTTGTAAGGTATGGTAATTCTACGAAGTTGTGAGTGGAAAGGAGCTTCTGCGTGGCAGGGAAGTATGTCTGGTGGTATTAAAATTATTGCACTTGATGTGCCTTGAGGCTCATGCAGTCCATATAGAACGGAAAATGCAAGATGAGTGCCAAACATCTTTTGGACTCCGGATTAAATTACTAAGATCAGTTAATTAATCTTATTTCTTGTTCATATGCGATATGGTTAGTCAAGTTGTCTTAATCAAGTTATTATGTTCGTGTTACACTCCTAGTCTCTACCGGTGGTCAGTTCTAATTATTTTATATAGGTAGGCTGCAATGATCTTAGGTATATTCTCTAGCCTACAATTATGTAAATCAACAGAATCTAAAACTTAATGTTACGCTCCAAATAAAATTGAGCTTGTAGAAAGTTTATACATGCACCGCAAAGATGAAAATGAATTTATATTTTTTGTTTGCCAAAAGGTTATAAATATACATAGGAATAACATCGATAAAGAAATCTGTCAATATCACCATGCAAGCACATTCAGCCAAGTCTGTTTGATTTATAATATCCGTGCACCAAATGCTAAGTACGCTTGATTTATAATATCCGCCCACTAGACGTGCTTCACCGCTACGCTAGAGACCATCTCCATCTCCTATACTTAAATACATGCATCAAACTATATAAGATACCTAGTTTCATTTGCAGAAACAAAGCAGAGCACACATTGCACACTAGTAGTAGCGCAATCCATCAAACATACCATGGACATCTCAAAAGCTTTGATCCTTAGCATCCTCGGGTGCCTCTGCTTCTGCAATTCGGTCCTAGCAGCTCGGGAGCACAATGATGACTTGTCGATGGTGGCAAGGCACGAGAGCTGGATGGTGCAGTACAACCGTGTGTACAAGGACACTACTGAGAAGGCACGCCGATTTCAGGTGTTCAAGGCCAATGTTGGGTTCATCGAGTCGTTTAACGCCGAGAACCGCAAGTTCTATTTGGGCATCAATCAGTTCACCGACCTAACCAACGAGGAGTTCAAGGCGACAAAGGCTAACAAGGGATACAAACCAAGCTTGGAGAGGGTTCCTACCGGATTCAGGTACGAGAATGTAAGTCTCGATGCACTTCCGGAAACTGTAGACTGGAGGACCAAAGGTGCAGTAACTCCCATCAAGGATCAGGGCCAATGTGGTGAGCATATTAAGGATAATGATGTTTACTTTCTTTGAGAATGTCGTCTTATAATATCTACTAAACCATAATAATGTGTAGGTTGTTGTTGGGCATTTTCTGCTGTCGCTGCTACGGAGGGCATTGTTAAGCTCAAAACTGGCAAGCTTATCTCATTGTCGGAGCAAGAGTTGGTGGATTGTGACGTCCATGGCGAAGACCAAGGTTGTGAAGGAGGGCTCATGGATGATGCCTTTAAATTCATTATCAAGAATGGCGGTCTCACCACCGAGTCCAACTACCCATATACTGCGGCAGATGACAAGTGCAAGAGTGGAACCAATGATGCCGCAACCATTAAAAGTTATGAGGATGTTCCAGCCAACAACGAGAGAGCCCTCATGCAAGCCGTTGCAAGTCAACCCGTCTCAGTAGCTGTAGATGGAGGAGATATGATGTTCCAGTTTTACAAAGGTGGAGTGATGACTGGCTCATGTGGCACTGGCCTAGACCATGGTATTGCAGCTATTGGTTACGGCAAGACCAGCGACGGCACAAAGTATTGGTTGTTGAAGAATTCATGGGGAACAACATGGGGTGAGAACGGATATTTAAGAATGGAGAAGGACATCACCGACAAGAGGGGCATGTGTGGCCTTGCGATGGAGCCTTCTTACCCCACTGCATAGAAAGAGTGTCCTATGCCACATATCCTCCTATGCACGCGAATATCAAATAATTGCCCACATCCACTTTAATTAAGTATAGTTTGTATTTGTATCTAAATTATGTACAAATTTATGTCTCGTATAGTATTTCATGTTCCATGAATACAATGTAAATTATGCCACATATATACAGATTGATGAAGAATTTGTGTTAGCTATATCTTCCAGACATTGTGAATTGGGCTGCCTTTTGTGCCTTCATGCATGTGTAGTGAACTATTTGAGTAGTTCATGTTTTTACGGTAATCTTGGAACCATATAAACAATATGTGAAAATGATGGAGCTGATTTGTAAATAAAAGTTGAAGCATGATGAATGTCAATTAGTGAATCTTGAAGAAATGAATTATGACGGACCATTCTCTTCCCAAATCCCTGTTGTCCTGGTCGTTCAACCCTCGTACACCAGCCTCCTCTCCCCAACCCACAACGGCAGCCGCATGCCTCCTGCTGTCCTGCATGTACTAAAATTCAACAAACTAAAACTAGTGCTTTCTCGTAGAGTCGCAGTAGTAATTAGTACGCAAAGCACTGGCGCGTTCAATGTCCCATTGAACACTGGTGTTAAGTTTGTGCTGCGAGGTTCCAAATGTGGACAACCAGTGTTCCAGCAAATTTGTAGCGCTATGCAACTCCCGACGCTGAGGCTTGCTGTGGCCACCTCGAGCCCGTGTTGTACATGGCGAGAGGCTGAACAGGCACGAGCCCGGCCCGACGCCACGCAGGTGTCGTGGAACAGCCGCCAAAGCTCCGGCGACGGGCAGAGCGACGAGTGTTGTTCCGGTGGCTGACACGTACGGGGAATGTGGTGGATGTATTCTCCTCCTCGAAGCCTCCTCCTCTTAAGCTGCTGTACGGCCAAGTTGCTGGGCCGGAAGGCCGGATCGCAGCCAGACGAGACGAACAACACCTTTGCATATTGTGTCGGTGTTTCGATGTGCTCAGTGCCTTCACCGGGCGCGCTACCTCGCCGGCCATGGCTTCCGTCGATGGACGTTTCTCTCTCTCCAAATGAGCATTACAGATCTGCTGTTCAAAGCAGTGGTCCATGGACCGGTAGCTCATGTTCTGAGCCATATATTGCATGGGTTGATGGTGTAATCATGCATACACATGAAAGATCTAACGTACGCCAAACCATTCGAATAAAGATAAGACACAACCACACAGGGTGCTTTGGGACAGAGGAAAGAGATAGAGAAAGCAACGTATTACTGGCAAAAAAAAAGGAAGGTAAAGAAAAAGAAAAAAATATAAACGACAGCAACATATTCCAAGGAGAGAAATGGAAAAAGATAAAGATAAGCATCACTTGTATGGTAAGACAGGTCCTGCAGGACCATCACAAATGTGCTTGTGAATTTACTAGTTTCTATATATTACTAGCTCCATGTCCTCCATGTTTTGCAGATAACAAACAATAACCAAACAAGAGTACAAGCCAGGCGCTCCGTCTTGACGTATCCGGTTGATTGCCTTACGAGCCTACGACGTACAAGGTACATTCCTCTACCAACTTAGGCCCTGTTTGCATTGTCGTTTTCATTCCAAATACACTTGTAAAGAATACAAGCCTAGCCCGTCATTTTCGTTTCCGCCTGGAAACTGCACTCGACCGGTAAGTTACACCCGTATAGAAAATACACCCGCATTTCAATACGTCCATTCCAAGCGCAGCCTTATACTATAATTAGTCAGCGTCATCCTGTGCTGAGTGCAGCTTCGATGGCTTTCCATTCGTTTCCGGCTGAACTCCGCAAGTCGGCAAGTGCCTGCCGTTAGAGCATCATTTCTAGTTGCATCTGTGCCAACAGTGGCTTTCATACCCCATCCCCCTCGTACCCCCTCGCGTCGCCTCCTTGGGCGACGCCAAGGGGCCAAAACACCAGCGCCGCCAGCCTCCCTCGGCCATCCTCCTGCCGCCGCTGCCGCCGCCGAGGTCCGCGGTGGCGGCGGGCCCGGTGTCAAGGCACTAGGGCGGGCGGATCTGCAGCGGGATCCCATTGAGGCGGCAGGGGCGTCTCTTGTGGTGCGCCCGTGGGCAGCAAGCAGGGCGGTGCCCCTAGCCTGTGCGGCGGCGGCCTGCGATCCAGGACGGCGATGGGCTTCCCTTCGTGCATGGATGGTGGCAGCACTTCATGGATGAACCGGTGGATGGCTCTGCCTAAAGATGGGTCGCGGCGGCCGCGGATCCGGCGTCCCATCCAGATCCGCCGCGGCGTGGTCCTGGCCGGCCGGCGGTGCGCGGAGGGACCGGTGAGGGTATAAAGGATCTCTGTCGGAGTACCAGCGGCGGCATACGTCTTCATGGCGAGACTCCGCGTGGTTCTAGCCAGCCACGAGATCAGGACGACACGGCTTCCGGTGAAAATCGCGCCTGACTGCGGTCTTGGCGGACGATGGCGGCGTCTCTGACATCGTTTCCTTCTCGAGGCATCGTCGTTGCAAGTCACGTCAACCTGATCGGGATGTTCCGGGGAAATCCCTAGATCTGGGTCTACCGGATCGAACGATGACGACATTTCGATGTCGTTCTCCCTCCTGGAGGCATCATTTTGGACCAAGTGCTGGCTGGAGGGGACAAGAGGAGGAGCGGCGTGGTATCTGACACGTCGACAACGGCGGGTCTCAGTGGCATGGAGCAGCGGGGTCTCGCTGATGGGCGTGTGATGATGGACGAGTGCAGGATGGTGGCGTTGTCTGGCATCGTGGTGGCGTCGGCGGCAGCTAGACCTGGCAAGGTCGATGCAGCAGTACAGCTCTGAAGATGGATTGGCGGCAGGTGGCTGCGGCGGCCTCATACCCGAAATGGCGTCCTGGTTAAGGAGCACGCCGGACTGGTGGGTGCCCATACCCGGCATGCGTCCTGGTTGGGACCTCAAGACTTAGATATTAGGTTTGGCTGCGAGGACTGTTTGGTATTAGGCCTAAACTATCAGCGCCCCTTCATCAACTGGATAGGAGTAGCGACAGATGTTGCTTAGATGGTGGCTTTGGACTTACTGTTGTATTACTTTGTAATGTCTTGTGTTAATAATTAATAAAATTGCCGTATGCATCATCCAGATGCAGAGGCCGGGGTATTCCTCTTTTTCTTAAAAAAATGGCTTTTATTATTTGATTTTTTTAATGTGCCGAAAATTTATACTTATGTGTACATCTGATCTGACCATCAGCTCATGGAGGGCAATTCTACCTGCATGGATCCCTATTTAAAATGCTGCCAGGAGACTTTCATGACGCAGTGTCTGGTCAACTGCACCGATGGGGTCGAGGATAAGTTCTTTGACTCCATATCAGGGCAGTTGTGGAGAGTGGAGGCGATGTTGCTCCTCAACGCCATCCTTGCAGGAGTTATCGTCGGAATAGGTGCTTATGGCCATCGTTATCGCCCCTATGGCTTCACCCGCTATCTCTTGCTGGGGGCAACCACACTTTTCCTACCCATCATATCTTATATCCTCTCCGCATTTGGCTCCGTCGGCAATTTGTTTGATGTCATTATCGACTCTGAATTGATAGCTGAATGCTGGGCAGACTTCACTCACACATACATGGTCATAGTATCCACATGCCTTATTCTGATTTCTGCTATCAATACAAGCCCGATAGTTGCTACTGATGATAGAGAAGATCGAAGCATACGCCCTCCCTTCAAACTTCTTGTTCAAGGAATTTGGATAGTTTACCTGGCTCTCAGCACTCGTGTTGAGAATCGAAGCAAACTTAATTATCTCAGACTATTCGCACCCTTTCCTCTTATCTGTGCCAAAATGACATTAAAATGTTATGCATTTATAAAGGCCCAGAAATTCTTTGCACTTGGACGTAATCCTCGTCTTATTGTTGGATATATGCAGCAACTGCGAGAAGAAAGTGATCAGCAGGCAAGTGAGGAGGATGTGCTTCCTCCAGCACCACTTGTAGTTATGGGTGAGGACGAACATAAACTAGAGAAATGGTTACATGTTCGAAAAGAACTTGGAGGAGGTTCAACAGGGCGGCTTGGTGACCTGACAGAGTTTGGCAATTAGACAACTTGTTTCTGAAAGATATATGCTTGTCATTTGCATTGTTTAAGTTGCTCAGGTGTCGATTTGCAAGGTACAAATTCACTGATGTGATCTCTACGAAGACATTCAAATTTGCCAGGAGCATCTTGCTAAAGGATGGTGAACATGAAAGGGCCTTTAGGATGATGGCAGATGAGCTTTCTTTTCTTCATGATTATTATGATTCACCACTCCTAGTATCCTACTCAGACCGCGGTCCCAGATCCGCTCCATCATCGTCCGCAGGTGGTCGGCTCGGCCTTTGGTCCCATCGTCTAGGGAGGCGCCGGGGCGGCTGCTGCTCCTCGTCCTCCGGCGAGGGCGGCGGATCCCCATCGGTGGCAGACCCAGCGGGAGCGTGGCCGTGGAGGCCAGAGGCAGCGCTCACCTCCGGCGCGTCGTGCGCGTGCGGGTCAGCCGCTCAACATCCCGGCGCCCAGGCCGCGCCCAGACTCCAGGCTCCCCGCCTCTCTCTACGGTGCTGCTATAATTGCGGCCGCGACGACGGGCACATCTCGGCGGAATGCAGGAACCCGACGCGTTGCATTCGTTGTGGTGGCGACAACCACACCTCGCGGGGCTGCACGCGGCCGCGCAACTCGTCTCTGGAGTCGCAGCCCCCGCGCCCGCCGCCGGCACTGCGCCAGGCCCCGGCTTCGTCCTCCGCTCGCGGAAGCCCCCCCGCGCCTCCCCCGCCACCGCCTGGCCCGCCGCCGCCGGGGACCGTGCGCATCCCGCCGCAGCCCGTGGTGCTGCCACCTCCGCCGCCTGGTCCCCTCCCCCCCCCCCCGGCCGGTGCGGTCCGCGTTGGGCGGTCTTGGAGCCAGGTTGCCAGCGCGGAGTCCGGTGCGAGCGCCAATGCGAGTGCGGTGGGCCCCCAGTTCTCCGTGCCGGTGGAGCCGCACGCTCTGGTGGGCGGGGCCGGGCCGGAGCCGGCGGATTGCGTGCTGGCGAGGATATTCGGGAGCTGGAGGCTGAGCTTGCCCGGGCGGTGCTGGTTTCCATTGGCGGCAGCCGGCCGGCAGTTGACCCCACGTCGGCGGCCACCGCGATCATCGAGTAGTACCGGCTCAGCCCCCTGGACATCTCCATCAGGGCCTACTACCCCGAGGATTTCCTGGTTCTCTTCAGGGACATGGCTACGCGCAACAGGCTGGTGGCAGGTGGCCGGGCGTCCACGACGCATTTCTCCCTCATCCTGCGGCCATGGCTCCGACAAGTCCAGGCCACGGGCGTCTCGATGCCGTTTCTGGTGCCGCTGGCGCTCAAGGGTGTGCCGGCGAATGCATGGACTAGGCGCACGGCGGAGGCGGTTCTGGGGGGCTTGGGTCTCGTCGTCAAGGTGGCGGAGCGCACGGCAAGCCGACAGGACATGGCTCGTTTCCGCGTCTGGTTGCGAATGGACGATCCGGCTAGGATTCCTGCCCGGCGGATTCTGGTGGTGGAGGAGCCGGGCCGGCGGTCTTTGCGTCAGGAGGATGGTGCCCCGGATGCTCTCTGGTACCCGGTGGACATCTTCCAGGAGGCGCCGCCGGTGACCCCGCGGCTCGCGCCTCCAGATTCGCCGCTGCCGCCGCCATCAGAGGGCGCCGACTCTAAGGAGGACTCTGGTCGTCATAGTCGCCGCGGCCGCTCGCGGTCCAGAGGTGGGCGGCGCGCTGGCTCGAGGAGTGGGCAGAATGTCGGGGGCGCGTCCTCGCCGCGCGCTCGTCGGCCGGCTCTGCTTCGCCGGCGCGGCAGCAGGAGATTCAAATTAGTCTGTTGGAAGGTACGATGGATCAGAGGGAACATGTGGAGCCGTGATCTATGTCCGGTCCGGCTGCCACTGCGGAAAGCGTCTGCAGGCCACTTGCGCAGCGCCACGTGACAGGCGCGTTGGGCAGGTTGGCAGACCGGTCGTCTTCGGGATTGGGCACGGTCCAATCGCCCACGTCGTCTCCTGCTTCCGGAACAGAGGTGGGCCAACCGACAGCTGGGGATAGGACTCCTGTGTGCACCGGATCCTATGTTTCTTTCCGTCAGAGGTTAGATGATGTGGCCGCGGCCCAATCGGAGGGCGAAGTGGAGCGGGACTGCCTGGCGCCAGATCACGTGTCGGGCAGCAATACCAAGAAGGATTCGCCGGGGTCAGTCCGGATTGGGTCCTGGGACCCGCTGCTACAGGACACCCATGTGCTTGTCCCCACATCTGTCCATGACCCCACGCGCCTCCCGCCCGAGGACCAATACAAGGATGGGGAGGATTCATCCGGCCTGCCTGGCCTATCCGGGGCCACCTCCGCCTTGGGGATTGAGGAGTTTTCTCCTATGGGCAACATCGTGGTAGGGCCCATGGTGGATGCATGCATGGACGTGACTACGTGCATGGTCAGTCTTTCGCCGATCTCGCCGCAGGACGTTCCTGGCGAGGGCGTTGTGGGGTCTCGCGGGTTGGATGTGCCGCACCAGGAACAGCTGAACCAGTTTTGCGAGGAGATACGTCGCACGCTCACGCCCCTTCTCACGCGGCCGGCAAGCCGTGTGCCAGCGGTGAACTTGAAGAGGCCACGAAGGAGGAGGACGCCAGTTTCTAACCCGAGGAGGAGTGCACGTCTGGCCAGGGGCGTAGGAAAAGGGTCTGCGGTGTCCAAGCAACAGAGAGTGTTGATGAGAAGACTTTGCTTGGCGAACGAATGCGAGGAGATCACGGATGAGACTCTACTCATGTGTGCGGAACTCTTCTCCAAGCAGCTCACTAGCGAGCAGATCGCCGCGATCCTCGCCCTGTTTGGGTGGGACGCGTCCATCTTGCCGATGCAAGAGGAGGAGGAGCCGGTGGAGGCAGGGCATTGACTGCCAACCTTGGTGGTACGTGGGCCTTTGTGATGGCTATACAACCATACAAAATGCTCATGTGGAATGTGCGGGGCTTGAACTCCCCGGCACGGCGGAACGCTATTCTCCAAGTAGTGGCTATGGCCAACCCGGCTGTCGTTTGCTTTCAGGAAACCAAATTGGAGGTTGTATCCCCGGAACTGGTTAGGCATTGCCTTAGTAATAGAATGGAGAACTTCTTCTACCTTCCAGCGGTGGGCACACGGGGTGGCATCTTGATTGCATGGGACGCTACCGTGGTGGCGGTGTCAAACCCGCACCGGACGAACAACACACTCACGACACTAGTTAAGTCGATCGAGGGGGGCGAATGGTGGCTAACCGGTGTGTATGGGCCTCAGGGAAGCGAGGCCAAGGTTGAATTCATGCGGGAGCTGGTGGAGATACGTGACTTGCATGCTGGCCCATGGACGGTGGTAGGGGATTTTAACCTCTTGGTTAACCCCGAAGACAAGAGCAATGATGTGGTAAACCACAGGATGATGGCAAGGTTTCGAACTAAGCTCAACCAACTGGAGCTGCGTGAGATGTACTTGAATGGGAGAAGGTACACATGGTCGAACGAGAGGCAGAGACCCACGCTCGAGAAGATTGACCACGTCTTTGCATCTAGCTGCTGGGAGGATTTGCACCCCGCATGCTTGCTTACGGCGATGGGATCGTCTGTGTCCGATCATTGCCCCCTGCTGGTGGACTTACACGCGGACTTCACGATGGACAGGAGGTTCCGCTTTGAGGCCTTCTGGCCAAAGGCGGAGGGATTCTTTGACGTAGTCGACACGGCTCTGATACCAAAACTGTCAGGACCCCGATCCTAAGTCACACCGATCTAGCATGTAACACATCATATCACTTTGCGGCCTCACGCACGGTATTCCCACGGGTGCCACCTTACCTGGCCCGGGACCGTTTGCGCCTTTTGGCTCACGTATATGATAGTGCCGCTAGCATCCATATGACAAAGAACCCGGGCTGACATGGCTAGTCGTGAATCCAAAGTGGCATTAACTTACAGGGACAGGCATACATGACCCAGCAACGAACGTGTCGGTCATCAGTGAGTGAATTCGGGCTGTAGCAACTGGGCTAGCAGGACTCCGGTAAACCGGGATGTAGCAGGCTAACAGGACTCCGGTAGACACTGCGTGACATTTCCCCGAAGGGACAGACACAGGAACGAAGAAGGACACATGCCGGCCAGCCTAAGAAGGAAACATAAATTAAGCAACGTGAGTACAAATGTACCCAGCAAGACTTACATCAGATCTAACTACATATGCATCATTATCAACAAAGGGGATGGTGGGGTTTAACTGCAGCAAGCCAGCTTTGACTCGGTGGCTATCCTGAACTACGACTGCAAGTAACTCTTTTGAGGTGGCGCACACGAGTCCACATATTCACCATATCAATACACCACTATGGATCCGCTCCGGTCTTCCTACGAGAACGCCATCCATAGCACTCACGCTTATCTTGCGTATTTTAGAGTATCCACTTTCACTTGTCTATGAACTGTACAGGCAACCCAGAAGTCCTTTACCGCGGACACGGCTATTCGAATAGATGATATTGACCCTGCAGGGGTGTACTTCTTCACACACGCTCTCACCACTTACCACCGTTTACACGACATGTACTCGTCAACCTTCAAGCGGGAGCCCAGCGAGGGTGTCGGCCACGACCTGACTAACCACACAAGTCTCTCGTCCAGGTTTATCGCCTATTCGGGTTCCATCCGCAAGGAGATCCGGCCGGGGTGTCGCTCACGGCCCCTAACGATGTGTGCAGGGTTCCCAAGTCCACCATCCAGGTGCCACTTGGTACACCGGGCCACTGTGCCTAGTCTGTCCCAAGCCCACCTGTATTGGGTGCCACTTGGTAGACTACTAACACTACCTACAAACACCAGAAACTAGTTGCAACTCCTGGACAGAGATCATGTTGATTAGTAAGTCGAGAGAGAAATTAAGGATCCCAATGTGTGGTAGTAGTTGTTCATGGATCACAAACACAAAACTCAGTTCCTGAGGACGGCTGCAATGAGACAACCCACCATGTACTCCTACATGGCCTCTCACCGCTACCTTTACCAAATCGTGTTCACACACTTAGCTCACACACAGTAGGACATGTTTACACACCTCCAATTCATCCCCGATGAATCAGACCTGACTCAACTCTAAGCAGTAGCAGGCATGACAAATAAACATGGATGAGTAGGCACATCAGGGCTCAAACAACTCCTACTCATGCTAGTGGGTTTCATCTATTTACTGTGGCAATGACAGGTCATGCAAAGGATAAAGGGGTTCAGCTACCGCAGCAAATAACAAATACCTCGTTGTTGTCCTAATGCAGTAAAAGAGAGCAGGAGCGAGAGAGTGGGATTTCATCGGAATGAACAAGGGGGTTTTGCTTGCCTGGCACTTCTGAAGATAGCATTGAGTCTTCATCAGTGTCAACGATCACAACGTCGGAACATGGTCTACCGAGAGGGAACAAGCACCAACAAACAAAGAAGAAACACAATCAATGCAATGCACAATATGATGTATGATCATGACATGGCAATATGCTGTGGTTTGGGCTAATGCAACTAGCAGCAAGTTAAATGGAGTTGGTTTGAATCCAAGATTCAAATTCAAACTCCATATGAGAGGGTTTAAATGCCATTTATATGATTTGTGCTAAACAGCAGCTATAGTTGTTCTAACCTGCATGAAAATGGTACAGATGGATAGATTGGATTTTTCTGATCATTTTCCATATATAATTTGTTTCATTTGGAGTTACGGTTGATTTTATATGATTTTTAGAAGTTTAGGCCTTTTTCTAGATTTTCTGATTTAAATTAAATCCAGAAAAGGTTATGGCGTCAGCACTACGTCACTGTGACGTCAGCAGGTCAACTGACCCGGTCCAGGTCAAACCTGACGTGTTGGGTCCACACGTCAGTGACACAGTTAACCAACATGGTTAATTAAAATTAAACTGAACCTAATCTAGTTTAGCTAAGGCCTGGGCCCACATGTCAGTGGCTAACCTAACTAACTAAGTTAATTAACGCTAATTAATCTATCGCTTAATTAAGCAGGGGCCTGGCCCACACGTAAGTGGGGAAAGTCAAACCCCGGTCAAACAGGGTCAAACCCGCCGGACCTGGTCCACGGCTCGTCGCCGACAACGACAGAGACGGCGGAGGGCTTCGGAAATCGCCCACGGTCGACCAAATCGACCGCGGTTTGATCCTATGCGTAGCTGGTGCTCACACGCGTCTGTTAGGCCAAGAGGTAGGAGCTGGGGTGGAGTGAGCTCGCCGGAGTCGAGCTCGTGGCGGCGGCCGGAATTCGGGCTAGCACGGGCGCGGTGCTGCAGCTTGATTTAGAGCAAACGAAGAGCACGGGCAGAGGCTACGGGGCAGCAGGAACTCGACCAGGTGCTCATACGCGGCGTTGGCCCACCGTAACGACGACGGCGAGATTCGCGGCAGCGGCAAGTTTTCGGCGGAGGTGGGGAACGGAACTAGAGCATGAGCATGAGCAGGGGAGGAGGGGGAATCAGTCCGTGAGCTCACAGCGGTTGCAGAGGTGGCCTCAGCGTGCTCGGGGGAGCACCGGAGCGAGCGGGGCGGCGAGAGGGATCTCCGGCGGTCCGAGGTTGAAGACGGTGACAGGGCGGTGCTGCGGTGCGTCCCGGCTTGCTTGACTTGGCGAAGAGGTCGGGGACGATGTGGTGGAGCTCCTAGGCATGTCGGAGAGGCGAGGGGGAGGCGGTGGCTGCGGCTATGGCGAACGGCGGCGACGGCTCCGCTCGGGCGCGTGCGGGGAGAGAGCAAAGGAGGGGAGAGCGTTCGGGAGAGAGTGAGAGGGGGCCAGGGGGCTGCGTGGCGTCGCAGAAAACGTCCAGGGCGACGAGGGGGCAGCCAGGCAGGCAGGAAGGAGCTGGCGCGGCTCGCCTGCGCGCCGGGCACGCAGCTGCTTCTCCTCCTGGCAAGAGGAAGAAGACAGTGCTGCCCCTGGTGGGCCGGGCTGGCTTTGCCCAGCTGGGCTGCTACAGGGATAGGCCAGGTAGGGCAGGTCAGTCCTTCCTCTCTCTCTTTCTTTTATTTCTATTTTTCTTTTGTTCTGTAAGTTTGTGGCATTACTAAAAATATCTAGGCACTTCCAAAAATCACCAAACTGTGCATGCCCAATGTTTAAATGTCCAACATGGAACATTTTAGTTTGGGATTATTTGTACATTTAAAATATTTTATAGAATTTAAATGTCCAAATTCAAATACTTATGATTTAATTCAGTGACCTTAGGATGACCTAGAAAAATGGGCACCATTTTTGTCAGAGGTTTAAGACCAAGGCAAAGATGATGAACATTTTAGAAGGGCATTTCAGGTTCATTGAAAATGATTTTATGTTGAACCTATTTGATTTGATCTGGTGCTAGGGTTTGATCAGTCCCCATTTCAAGTTCATTTGAAAAGTTAAACATGATGCACACATGAAGGGCTAGCCTACTGCATACCAGGACCAGGGATGTGACAACTCACCCCTACATTCAGTGCCCGGGACGGGGAACCCTTTTGTCGCGTTGGATAATAAACTGCGGGCCACCGCCAAGGCCCTTCAACGATGGAGCGATAAGTGGATTGGTAACGCTAAGCTGCAAACCTTGATCGCCCTCGAGGTCATTGCGAGGTTGGATCAAGCCATGGATAACAGAATGCTCTCGGCTGAGGAGCACGGCTTACGCAGAGTGTTGAAGAGGAAGCTGCTCGGTCTGGCTTCATTGCAATGTATGATTGCGAGGCAGCGATCCTGGATGCTGCAACTGAGGGATGGAGAAGCAAACATGACATATTTTCACCGGCAGGCGTGCCATAGGCAGCAGAAGAACGCCATTTTTGTCGTTGCATGCGAACGGCCGCATGCTATCCGGTCAGGACGAGATTGCGGAGGAAGTGGATGCATATTATTCCAGACTCTTTGCGTCGGCGCCGGATAGAGATTTTGCGCTGAACATGGATGCTTTGGGATTGCCGGTGCGTGACCTCTCGCACCTTGAGGCCCCGTTCACACACGAGGAGGTGGAGAAAGTGGTGAAAGGGATGCTGCTTTATAAGGCGCCGGGACCGGACGGATTTACGGGGCGCTTTTATGCCTCGTGCTGGCATATTATACGGGACGACATCATGCGGGCAATGGACCATTTTTTCCGTGGAGACATGCGGGGCTGCCTTCAATCAATAAGGCGATAGTCACACTTCTGCCCAAGAAGATGGGAGCGGTGGAGCTTAAGGACTACAGACCGGTGAGCCTCATCCATGGGGCAATCAAGATTTTCGAGAAGGTCCTGGCAACAAGGCTGGCGGCGGAACTACCGCATCTCGTGGGCAACCATCAAAGTGCGTTTGTGAGCGGGAGGTCCCTTCATGACAACTTCATGTTGGTTCAGTGCACGGCTAGGCGCCTACACGCTCTGCGGGAGCCCACGGTGCTCCTGAAGTTGGACATCGCTAAGGCCTTCGACACCATTCAATGGCCGTTCCTACTGGAAGTGCTGGAGCACATGGGCTTTGGAGGAAGATGGCGAGCTTGGACTTGTGGCATTCTTTCCACGTCGACCACGCGGATTGCGGTGAATGGGGTGCCCAGTGACACGATCTTCAACTATTGCGGGCTCCGCCAGGGAGACCCGGTATCCCCAATGCTATTCATCTTGTGCATGGAACCAATGCATCGGTTGTTCCTCAAGGCCACGACAGTTGGCATCCTCACCCCCCTGGCACGTCATGGTCTGCGGCAGCGGATTTCCATGTTTGCGGATGATGTGACCATCTTCATCAGGCCGGAGCGGAGGGACTTGGTAGCCTGTGATTTGATCCTGTGCACCTTCGGTCAGGCTGCCGGTCTGCTTGTCAACATGGCAAAAAGCGCAGCACTTCCCATCCGATGCTCTGAGGAGCAGCTGACTCTTGTGTGTGACACGCTTGGGTGCCCTGCCGCTGCCTTTCCATGCAAATATCTGGGCCTCCCGCTCTCCCTCAGGAAGCTCACGGCGGCGCAACTGCAAGGGCTTGTGGATCAGTTGTCCATGCACCTACCGCACTGGAAGGCGACGACCCTACCCAAGAGCAGCCGTGCATTACTGGTCCAATCGGTGCTATCTGCCATACCGATCCATTCCATGCTGGCTCTTGGGTTGCCACCGAAGACCATCGCCGTGATAGTTAAGATTTGCCGGGGATTTTTGTGGGCCGGCAAGGCGGATGCAGGCGGAGGCGCCTGTGCGGTAGCCTGGAACCGGGTTTGCACGCCTAAGTGGTCCGGTGGACTTGGCATCCCCGACTTGGCCTGGACGAATGTGGCGCTACAAACCAGGTGGTTATGGCTATAGAGAGTGGATCGCGACAGGCCCTGGGCGGAGTTCTCCTTTTCAGTGCCAAAGGAGGCTAAGCAGCTTTTTCAAGCAGCAGCCAGAGCGACTGTTGGGAACGGGCGCGACACGCTGTTTTGGGAGGATTGTTGGCTCGACGGCTATCGGATTCAAGAGCTCGCACCGCGCGCATACGGCTCGGTCACGACAAGGATCAGAGGGCCACGGACAGTTTTTGAGGCTGTCGCGCAAGGCTGGTGGGCCACGGACATAGGGCCTATTGGTGACATGGCCGGAATCAAGGAGTATATGAACATCTGGCTCAGGATTGGGGAGGTGCAGCTCCAGGAGGAAATTGTGGACTCCTTCTCCTGGTCTTGGGAGAGGAGTGGCGAGTTCTCGGCCCGATCGGCCTATGCGGCACGATTTGCCGGACGACAGGTGTCCCCCACGTCGGCTTTCACTTGGCGTTCGAAGGCTCCACTCCGATGCCGTTTCTTTGCATGGTTAGCAATCATGAACAGATGCTGGACGTCGGACAGATTGGCGAGGCGAGGGCTACCACACCAAGACGCCTGCCCATTTTGTGATCAGCACGACGAAATGATCGGCCAGCTACTTGTGAAGTGTGTGCTGGCACGGGAGGTTTGGGCCCGCATCTTCTCGGCCTTCAACATGCCAGCGGGTGCGCTGCAGGCAGGAGAGACACTGCGGGACTGGTGCACTAGGCACGGCTCGCCCGAGCGTAACGCGAAAACAATCCGCACCGTATGTCTGCTCATCCTGTGGGAGCTATGGAAGCACAGGAATGCCATAGTGTTCGACGGGGCGAATGTAAGCGTTACACGCCTTATGGACCGAATAGGAAGCATGAGTAGAGCTTGGATGCAGGCGGGCATTTTGAGAGGAGACCTTGCAGCGGCCTTCATAGGGGCAACGGAGTGGGCACACGGTGAGTAGTCGGTTTAGTGCGTAGGCGGATGGGGATGAAACGCCGATAATGATGTAATATAACTGTGGAGGGCTCTTCCCCTTTCTTATTTAATATATGATACGCACACTCGTGCGTATTCGAAAAAAAATAGTTAGTATGATTATTTCACTCTTGAGTGTGGGTACTGCATATTTGTTGGGATGGACATCATCACAGCGGTGTACACTGCTATTTGGAATACTGGGAAGCATCGCCAAGGACTGCACACAATTACTTGCGGCTACTATTGTCGTGAATTTTGTTCAATAGCAATACCGTAAACAATTTTTTTGGAAATTTGTATTTTGGCATAGTGCCGGCACTGTTACTCCTTGTGTTTGTGGTGGTTGTTGAGGCGAGGGATGTTGCTTACCACATATGCTCTAACTGGACCAAAGTAATCCTCACATGCCCGTTGTGTGCACCGTGCCTCGCAGCTTCCCCCCGTCATCCCAAAATGGGCTGACCGTTTGTTGGAATGCAGATGCGACTGGTTGCTGAGGCATTGGAACGACAAAATGAGACAAAGTTCATTGCTGGTGCTTCACCCAAGGCAAATTCATCAACTTGTTTTACCTAGCTGCCTCCTTCGTTTGCTGGACCGAAAGAGCAATAATGTCAAGGTACCATCAGAAATGAAGGCTTGCATCATCAACGCCCTAAGAAGTACTAGTGGAAGCAATGGAGCTGGTCTAAGCAAAGGCACAACGTTCCTGGGCCAGAGCCAAGCTGGCAGAAGCTTACTTTGGGCCTGCAGCAACATCAAAGGTACATCTGACACCATACTTGTGTGGCACATTGCCACAACCATCCTTGAGGCGAGGCACCCGCACCACCAGCAAGATGATCCTCCTCAGCAAACACTGCAAGGTGGCCGGTCTTCTTCTGTTTCCGAGAAGAAGACCGCCGCCACTCACTTGTCGCACTACTGCGTGTATCTGGTGGAGTCCTGCCCCGAGCTACTTCCTGATGATGATGCATGGAGCAAAGACCTGTACAAGAAAGTCAAGAAGGACACCAACCGAGCCCTCACCACCGGTGGCGGCATTGCGGTCTCATCCCTGACGCCCGAGGCAGTGTACCGACTGCTGATGGAGTTGTTGGGGGCTACACAGAATCATTAGGTGCTCAAGGATGCCGCGAAGCTCGCAGAGCAGCTCAGGGAGTTGGCTGGAGGCGAGGAGATGGCGTGGGAGTTGCTGGTCGGGTTTTGGTCGGAGTTGATCCTTTACCTGGCTCCGTCGGACAACCTCAAAGGGCACCTGCAGGCCATTGACCGGGGCGGCGAGCTGATTACGCTCCTCTGGGCCTTGCTCACCCACATCGGGATTATCGACAGGCCCGGCAATGCTGCTGCAAGTGCTCCAGCCACTGGTGTTTAAGTCTGCTCTGCCTATTCATGCACACGCTGATATGCATGCTTAGCCGTTGATTTCAGTTCCTTTCATTGTTTTCTTGGCTGTGAATGTGTTTTAACGTCTTGCTGTTGGGTGTGAGTGTGATTTAAGGCCTTGTAGTTGTCCCTTTTAATTTTTTTTCTCATTTCTATTATCCAAGAAGAGATTTGAAGTGTGCGAGAGATATGCGACATTTTTTCTTGGAAATGGAGCTATACCCCAGCTTCTGCATCATGATGATGCATGCGGCTTTTTTTATCAAAAATCCAGAAAGAATCATCACAAAGGTCTTACAGCTCGCAAACGGAGCAAAATAAAGCAGAAAGACAACCGGTATGGTGATAATAAGGACAAGCTCTCTAGACTCCTATCCTGTTATGCGACCGCCATCCGAACCGGTTGAATATAACCCGAGCCACCATCTCCCATTGGTTGCACCCAGTAACCAAAGGCTCCCTGGAGTCCGTAGGAGTGAGTAAGGACCACATACGGATCCAAGTTGTAGCTCTGAAGATAACCTGCAAAAAAGTTAAGTTGTGTTGTCTGTTAAAAATCATATCATTTCTGCAGTTCCATATAGCCCATAATAGCGCACATATTCCAATCCAAATACGAGCTGCCATGATCTGTTGAACCCCAGCTAACCACGTCCCAAACGAAGACGCAATATCTACTGGAGGATTGATATTAAAAGCTATATGAATCGTTCTCCAAAGTAACTTTGCATTATCTCATCCTGAGTACAAAAACAACACCGCGAGTTACCTACCCATCAAGTAAGTTGTCCTTTGTGAGTATTACTTACTTGTGGATAAACCATATGAAAATTTTGATCCACAAAGGAACCTTAACCTTCCAGATATGAAGTGACCTTGGGATGGGGCCATAATTAATCAGATCCGCATAAAAAGATTTCACCGTAAATATCCCATTTTTACTTAACTTTCATTTTGTGGAGTCCGGCACATCGGAGAGTCAAACTTCAATCAATCTCCGAATCAAGTGCATCCAGGCTGTCCATCTCTACCCACTAACGTACGTCTGAACTGGATGTTCAAGGGAATAGTCTAAAGGACGATACCTACGTAATCTTCCTTACGTTGCACAATATTGTAAAGGGTAGGATATTGTAAGGCCAGAGGTGTCTCTCCTAGCCACGTATCCTCCCAACATCTTGTCCACATCCCGTTGCCAATCAAGAATTTGACCCTACGAAAGAACATATCCTTTGTTCTCAGAAGTCCCTTCCAGAACGGTGAATCAGACGGTCTGATGGTAACCTGGGCTAGCGTTTTCGAGTGCAAATACTTATTGCGCAGGATTTGAGTCCACATGCCCTCCGGCTCTGTCTCTAACCTGTACAACCATTTGCTCATCAGGCATTTATTCTTAATCTTCAAGTTCTCAATACCGAGGCCCCCTTGGTCTTTAGGTCGACAAAGGATATCCCATCGCGCGAGACGGTATTTCCTCTTGGCCTCATTAGACTGCCAAAAGAAACGAGATCTAAAGAAACCAAGTCGCTTTCGGACTCCTTTCGGGATTTCGAAGAATGAAAGTAAAAACATTGGCATGCTAGTCAATACTGAGTTAATCAAAACTAGTCGACCTCCATAAGACATCAATTTGCCCTTCCAGCAACTGAGTTTTTTTTCGATTCGTTCTTCAATACACTTCCATTCCTTATTGGATAATTTACGGTGATGAATCGGAATACCCGAGTAACTGAATGGTAAAGCACCTAATTCACATCCAAACAATTGTCTGTAAGTATGTTCCTCGTCTTTGGCTTTCCCAAAATAGAATACCTCACTCTTATGAAAATTGATTTTTAATCCAGACAATTGTTTGAATAAACATAAGATAAGTTTCATGTTACGTGCTTTAGCCATGTCATGTTCCATGAAAATGATAGTGTCATCAGCATATTATAGAATGGACACCCCTCCATCAACCTGATGAGGAACTAGACCCTCTACATGGCCATGTTGCTTGGCCCTGCCAATAATGACGGTCAACATATCTGCCACAATATTGAACAGAAGAGGTGACATGGAATCCCCTTGTCTCAACCGCTTATGCCTCTGGAAGTAGTGACCGATATCATCGTTCACCTTAATTACGACACTACCTTTCTAGTCTTGAGTATCCACCTGGTGCCTCCAGGTTTCACTAAAACCCTTCATACGCATTGCCTGCTGAAGAAAAGGCCATTTGACTTTATCATAAGCCTTCTCAAAATCCACTTTTAAGATAACCCCGTCTAGTTTCTTAGAGTGAATCTCATGAAGTGTTTCATGTAAGACGACCACTCCTTCAAGTATGTGTCGTCCAGGCATGAAAGTTGTCTAACTAGGTTGAACCACTAAGTGAGAAATTTATGTCAATCTATTGGTTCCTACCTTTGTGAAGATTTAAAAACTCACATTCAGCAGGCAAATGGGTCGGAATTGTTCTATCCGGGCCGCCTCATTCTTCTTCGGTAATAACGTTATCGTACCAAAGTTGAGGTGGAACAGCTCCAAATGGCCCTCGAAAAAATCATGAAACATAGGCATAAGATCATCTTTAATGATATGCCAACATTTCTTATAGAATTCAGCTGGAAACCCATCTGGTCCCGGTGCTTTATTCGGCTTCATTTGAGTTATGGCCAGATGAACTTCTTTTTCAGTAAACGGTGCAGAGAGAACATCGTTCTACGCTGCCTGTAATTGAGGTATATCATCAATCACAGACTCATCAAGAGACACCGTCGAAGGATTCGGAGGTCCAAAAAGTCCTTTATAATAGTTGGAAATATACGCTTTCAGATTTTCATGCCCCACTATTGTTCCCTCATCCTGTTTAAGCTGTATGATCTTCTTCTTCCTATGTTTACCATTTGCAACCATATGGAAGAACTGTGTGTTGTCGTCCCCTTGGACAACCTTAAGCGTTTTCGCACGCAATGCCCACTTGAGTTCCTTCTCTCTCAAGAGAGCATGAAGGCCTTGCTCAGCCTCGGACTTGGTTCGATGCTCATTAACAGAAAGAAGAGTGGTTTCAGCCTTTACATCTAGTGCCACAGTGAGCTGAGTTAGACGTTCTTTTTTTTGCTTATAAATCCCACTCTCATTCCTGACCCATCCTCTCAGAAATTGTCGGAGGTGTCTAATCTTATTCTGCCATCTCTCGACATGGGTCCATCCAGTAACTGGCTTAGCCCATTCGCCTGCAATCATCTCCATAAATCCTTTGCGCTCAAACCAGCTTTGCTCGAAGGAGAAGATGTTTTTGTTTGCAACATGGGTAGCCTCACCCGAATCTAAAAAGAGTGGTTTATGATCTGAGATCCCTCTTTGCATCGCATGAACCGACACCAACGGATATTTTTGTTCCCACTCCACACTAGCAAGTACCCTATCCAGCTTTTCATAAGTCGGAACAGGTAACGAGTTGGCCCATGTAAACTGTCTACTGGTGAGCTCAATTTCTCTCAAATTGAGGCTCTCGATAATCATATTGAACATCATAGACCAACGACCATCGAAATTGTCATTATTCTTTTCTTCTCTTCTCAGAATGATATTAAAATCACCCCCGACTAGTAGTGGCAGATTTTCATCTCCACAAATCCGTACTAAGTCGGCAAGAAAATCGGGTTTAAATTCAGGTTGCGCTGCCCCATATACCGCAACTAGCGACCATCGGAACCCATCCAATTTTGATCTCACCCTGAATTTAACCGAAAAGTCTCCCTGCACCACATTAAGCACCTCTAACGTCTCACACCGTACTCCTAGTAAAATCCCGCCGGATCTTCCTCTAGGCGGTAAAATGTGCCAATCAAAATCTATACCACTGGAAAGGGTTTGAAGGAATTGGGATGTGAAATTATCTCGTCCAGTTTCCAAAAGTGCAACGAAATCTAAGTGGTGCTCTAATGCTGTCTCTGCTAAGAATCCTTGTTTAGCCAAGTCTGCTAGACCTCTACTATTCCAAAAGAGTCATTTCATAAGTCATCATGAAATTTTTTCTTAAGTTTAACTCTAGCACTTCTGCGTACAACCGAAGTAGGGTAGATTTTCCGCTTCCAGGGACATTTGGGCTTCTCCTCAACACCCTGCGGGACGATAGAATCATCCATACCAGACACTGCCTCCTCCATCAAGAGAGGCTCTACCGTGTCTGTGTTCCCAACCTCCTCCTCATCTTCAACCTCGACACTAGGCAGGAGATTATTACAGATATTTGCAAGATCATGGGGATAGTGTTATTGTTTTACCGCTTCTGGATTGTGGCTTTTGAGTGCCAGAGATATGAGAAGTTTGCGGTGCTATTTTACTGCTTCTGGGAATGTGACCTCTGAACCTTTACCAAACTGTTCCGTAGTTATGTGTAGCCCGTGCGCAAGGCCGGAGGTAGACAACTCCTTGCATCGCCGTCCACGTCGTTGAGGAGCGCAACGCGTCCATGGTGCTGCCCACACCGGCGGCGACAGTCCGCACGCACGCAAGCCTTCGGGCATCGAGAGGACCGCTGTCCTCGACATGATGAGAGCACGCGCAAGCATCGTCTTGTAGTAGAGCCGCATCGAGTCGAGTCATGGGTCGCCAGCATTATCACACCTCATACGCGGTGAAGTTTGCCCGTCAGGATAATTTATTATATTTCTGCGAGGCGCTTCAGGCCACACTGGGAAATACTGCACCCAATAGGAAAAGTACGGTTTTTGGTAGTGCATGCATCAATAATGCTAAACATACAAAGGTTTACATGCTTTTACACGCTGACTAAGATCTTTTTAAACTAACTAACCTCTCCTCCCTGATTTTCATGGGGGTGGACCCCTTCTCCCCCTTAATCTTCAATCAAAACCCACCTTCATGTAAAAGCATGTATTCTTTTGTACTCTGTTGTGATGCGCCGGTGCTCTATGGCGCCCAGGGCTGGCGTCGGCGGAGCGCCCGTGCCGTGTCGCGACTCGCGAGTGTCCTCTCGCACGACGATGTCCGCGGCGGTCGCGCCGGGCGAACGAGCTGTCCCAGGGAAAGCATAGCACCGACGCAGTTTTACGGGAAACACCGAGTCTCTTCCAAAGGATTTTCGGATGAATTTTGGAGAGCTGGAATCTTTGAGATATTTTCTAAATTTGTTGTTTTATTAATGGGCTATATGATTTTTCTTTTCTCCTGCGGATTTCATAGCACTAAATTTTACATCCACACTATATCTTGAAAAGAATTCTTCACTTTCCCTGTGGTGCAATTAAACAAACTTTAATGCAAATGCAAACACGTAGGGTGCGCGAAAGCGTCTCCTACCACCCAGCACGGCCGGGCTAACCATCCCTGTGAGGCTGCGATCAGGGTGCAAGTGGGACGGGTTGCGGTCGTCCCACAGTTCCGCAATCTTGCCCGCACATGACATGTGGGCTACGCGGGTGACCATGATGCGGGACGTGCGGGTTAAGCGGGAGCCGCCAGCCCGCATAATCTTTGTATTGTCTTGCTAATACACATGGTTAGTCGTCGTTCTCATCGGCCGGCCAGGCGGCCTGCGCCACCCGCACCTCGCTGCCCTCTTCGTCCTCGCACGACCGAGAACTGAGCCTTTAGTGTTGGCTGACTAGCACGACCCATGCCGTGAACTTGCACAATGCTTCGGCCAGCACGTCGTTGGTCTGCATGTCCAGATAGTTCATGGGCTCGTACACCTCCAGGAGCAGCAACGTGCAGTTCCTCAATGCCATGGAGGCGAGCACCACGCGCATCTTCTGCCATCCGGAGAGACTGATCAGGTGACATCCGGAGAGCACTTCTGCGGGGTGGACTTGTCTGCACCGTTGGGCACGATGATGGCGGCGCGGGTTCCCATGTACACGTCAACGTCGACGCCCGAACAACTTGAAGTATGTGTGCCTGAACCCAGTGTCCGTAAGCTGGAGGAGCGGCCGCAGTCGGGGCAGCTCGTTGGGCGCTGGGAAGTGGAACTCACGCAAACAGGATTCTAGATTCTAATGCACACGTACAACATCTGAGATTCTAATACAAACAGGAATGGCTATGCGGACACATAGTGGGTTCCGGCGGACACCCCGCAAGTGCCGTATAATTATGCAGTTACCCGTAGGTTACCACAAAGCATGTTTTATGCAGGACGGTCTTTGCCGGATTGCGGGCAACCCGCGCCGCTTGCACCCTGAGGCTGCGAGGTGACAGCCCTTGTAGTCGTCAACTTTTGGCATTTTAGCCTTCAGACATCTTGCATGCTGGTGGAAATGGAACAGCCGCGTAGGATACTAGGATAGTATGCCATCTTCCATCGACGCTTCTCCCCAAATGAGAACCAGAGCAAAGCAGTGGTCCATGAATAGATAGCTGGCAAGGGTACTCGCATAAGCAAAGAACATGTTCCGAGCCATGCATGGATATGGATGGTAATCATGCATACACATGAAAGATCTAACGGCAAACTATTCGTATAAAGATACGACACAGGGCGCTTTGGGATAGAGGAATAAGACAGACAAAGCAACATATTATTGGCAAAAAGGAGAAGATAAAGAAAAAGAGACCGGTTTTACTACTCTCGAGCAACATATTCCAAAGAAAGAAATGGGAAAAGATACGGACAGACATCTCTTGTATGCATGGTAAAGGCTGGTCCTTTTGGACCATCACAAATGTGCTTGTGAATTTAGTAGTAGTACTACTATATATCATAGTTCCATGTCTCCCATGCTTTGCAGACAGACAGTAAACAAAAAAGACACGGGGCGCAGTCCACATCGACTTCTCCGCTTGATCGCTCCTATACGAACCACAATACCCCTGGACTTAATTGGGCCGATTAAAGATAAAAAAAAATTAGGTCGAAAATACCCTTGGGCTAAAAAAGGCCCAGTTATTCCAATCCGTTAGATCGCCCATATAATACATGTGATTTCGTGTATTATGATGCACCGTAAAATTTCCCATAAACAAACAAGACTCGGCGCGCGGTCCGCATCGACTTCTCCGCTTGATCTCCCCTATACGAACCACAACCATAAGGTACATTACTCTACTGACTTTGTTAGACTTCACTATACGCAACCAGTAGAAAGCGGCAAATTGAGTTGAGTAGCGTTTCCTGTTCATTTCTGGCTTAATATGCATAAACGTTAGATATTCGCTAGCAAGGAACCCATGCATTGCGACAGAACCACAATAAAATTAGCTTGCCATGGCTCAAAGTTTGTTAAATATTTGTACAGGGAGATTGACGACAGGGCATGGTGGGGGAGCAGCCGACGTGGAGGGCGTGGAGCCATGGAGGGGGCGGGAGGATGTTGCAGTGGGTTTTAGAGTCTGGACTCCATCTTCACGAACCTTCGCCGCCGCCAGCAAGAATGCAAAGAGATGAACCAGAAAGAAAATGAGGCAAGGATGAGTAGTTCTGTATTTTATACAGTGGCAAAGGTGGGTAAATATCTGCTACCTACGGGGTAAGGCCATGTCTCTATGCACACACATCTCAGCCGTTTGTTCCAGGTAGATCGAACGGCTCACGTTGTCCAGAGGCAGACACACCATCACCACCAACTAAGATTTTTATAGAAGTAGATAAATTTCTATCCCCATACGTGTAAACAGTTTCCCGGTTATCGATTATTTTTTGTGTGTCCATCATTGTGTACTTTTTGTTATCGGATACTTCGTGTCAACAGTTTTATATTGATATCGAAATTTGACCGTCAGCTCATGGAGACGAATGCTACCTGCCAGTACCGCATCGCTACTGTGTACCAGCAATGTCCGATCAGCTGCGATGAATCACTGGTTGAAGAGTTATCCAAATGCGTTACAGTGCTGTTGTGGCCAGTGCAGGCGATGATGCTCGCTAATGACATCCTTGCGGGAGAGATGGTCGGAATAGGCGCCTATGGTCACCGTTATCGCCACTATGGCTTCACCCGCTATCTCTTGGGGCAACCACCTTGTTCTTACCCATTACTCCCTCCGTTTCTAAATATAAGTCTTTTTAGAGATTTCACTAGGTGGACTACTTACGGAGTAAAATGGATGAATCTACACTTAAAATGCATCTATATATATCTGTATATGGTTTATAGTGAAATATCTACAAAGACTTATATTTAGGAACGGAGGGAGTATATCTTATGTAATCTCCGCATTTGGCTCCAGCAGCGACGGGTCTGCTATTAATATCTACTATTATTTGACAGCCAGATGTGTCGGAAGCCCATACCACTCATACACGGTCATAGTATCCACCTGCCTTGTTCTGATTTCTGCTATCAATACAAGCCCCATAGTTGCTACTGATGATAGAGAAGGTCAAAGCATACGCCCCCCTTTTCAGCTTCTTGTTCAAGGGATTTGGATAGTTTACTTGGCTGTTAGCACTCATGCTGCTCATGATACAATTGATTATGTCAGATTGTTTGCACCCTTTGCTCTTGTCTATGCCAAAATGGCATTAAAATGTTATGCATTTCTGAAGACCCAGAAATCCTTTGCACTCGGACGCAATCCTCATCTTATTGTTGGATATATGCAGCAACTGCGAGAAGAAAGTGATCAACATGCAAGTGAGGAGGATGTGCTTCCTCCAGCACCACTTGTAGTTATGGGTGAGGACGGACATAAACTAGAGAAGCAACCTCATGGTTTCATGTTCAGAAAGAACTTGGAGGAGGTTCGACAGGGCGGCTTGGTGACCATTGACAAAGTTTGGCGGTTAGACAACAAATTTCTGAAAGATATATGCTTGTCATTTGCAAAGTTTAAGTTGCTAAGGTGTCAATTTGCAAGGTACAAACCCACCGATGTGATCTCCACCGAAACCCTCAAATTTGTCAGAAGTGTCTTGCTAGAGGATGGTGAACATGAAAGGGCATTCAGAGTGATTGCAAATAAGCTTTCTTTTCTTCATGATTATTATGATTCACCACTTCCAGTCTTCTACTCAGGCAGCTGGTTGAATATATTAAGGGGTTGTTCGGCAGTCCACCCGCTCCGCGGTATTTAAGAATCTGCAGAGTACCGTTTCTCTCGCTCCGCACTTTTTAACTGGAACTCTGTCGACTCCGGGAGCGGCCTCATGGAGCGGAGGGCCTCCGAACAGGCCTTAAGTATGGTTATCTCACTCTTGAGCATAGGTTACTGCTTATTTTCTGGGAGGGACATCATCGCACTGGTTGTTGACATGAAAAAAGAGAGATTACTCACAATCTTTTGCTAATACTTTTGTGCTGACCGAGTGACTAGCGAGGAAAGAACCAACTTGTTTGGAAGTTTGTATTTTGATATGGTGCATGTACTATTGTTACTGTAAGGAATTGTGGAAGCGTTTCTACCCCGTAGGGCCGCGTGTGGTTTATATTGATAGAGGGCAAAGCCTGCCGTGGCGTACAAGCAATGGACTATCGCAAGGATGTGTCCAGATACATGATGATTGAGAGAGAAAGAGTAATGAGGAAGAAAGAGTTTAAACAGATACAAATATCTCTAACATTCACCCTCAATCTAAACCCCATGAATCTTACCAAGGTTGAGATTGTACTTGAAGTCACCTAACCTTCTCATCGTGAGAGGTTTTGTAAAGCCATCAGCAAGTTGATCTCCTGTTGGAATAAACCTGATATCAAGCAATTTACGTGCCACTCTTTCTCTGACAAAATGAAAGTCGACCTCAATATGCTTTGTACGTGCATGAAAAATAGGATTAGCTGAGAGATATGTTGCACCAATGTTGTCACACCATAATCTTGCAGCTTGTGGGACTTTGATCCCAAGTTCATGAAGGAATGTCTAGATCCATATCACTTCAATTGTAGCATTTGCTAAAGCTTTATACTCTACCTCAGTACTTGACCTTGAGACTGTAGCCTGTTTCCTTGCACTCCACGACACAAGATTTGTTCCCAGAAACACAACAAAGCAACCTGTGAACCTCCTGTCATCAGCACACCCTACCCAGTCTGCATCAGAATAGGCAGATACAAGAAGAGATGGAGACTTGACAATCTGAAGACCAAGTCCCTCTGTAAACTTGAGATACCTTAGAATCCTTTTTACTGCAGTCCAGTGAGTTGTAGTAGGAGTATGTAAATACTGACATACTTTATTCACAGAGTAGGAAATATCAGGACGGTAAGAGTCAGATACTGTAATGCACCTACAACACTTCTATAATTTGTTGCATCCTCTGATCCAAGTACTTCTCCAGTTTCAACAGTAAGTTTTTCTAAAGTAGAGATGGGTGTACTAACAGACTTACACTTTTCCATACCTACCCTTCTGAGAATATCCGTGGTATATTTTTCCTGTGTAAGAAGTATGCCATCTTTTACCTTCTTGACCTCGATTCCAGGAAAGTAATGAAGATCACCCAAGTCCTTAAGAGCAAACTCTAGTTTCAGATCCTTGAGTAGACAAGTAGTGGCATCTGGACTTGAGTTAGCAACAATTATATCATCAACATAAACAAGAACAAACATGATAATATTGTTCTTATTGTAGAAGAATAAAGAGGTATATGCCTTTGATGGTGTAAACCCAAGCTTCTGTAACTGTGTATCCAACCTTGAGTACCAGGCTCTTGGGGCCTGTTTTAACCCATACAAAGCTTTATCCAACTTGCAAACATAATGTGGTGTGCTTTTGTTTACATATCCTGGTGGCTGTCGCATGAACACTTCTTCCTCAAGAACACCATGAAGAAACGCGTTCTGAACATCTAGCTGTCGCAAACTCCATCCTCTGAAAACGGCAATAGACAGAACAAGTCTAATAGTAGTTGCTTTAATAACAGGACTAAAAGTGTCCTCATAGTCAATACCAAACCTTTGGTTAAAACCCTTTGCAACTAGTCTAGCCTTGTATCTGTCTATACTGCCATCAGCCTTTCTTTTGATTTTATAAACCCACTTACAATCAATCACATTATCACCCTTTCTTGGTGGTACTAAATGCCAAGTTCTATTTTTAACAAGTGCATCATATTCACTATCCATAGCCTTCTTCCAATCTTTATGAGCAAGGGCATCATACAAATGAGTTGGCTCACCGGTGCTAGTAAAAAATGCACGCTTGATTTTATCATACCTGACCGTACCATCGGTGTACCTTTTTTCCTTTATAATGCCTGACTGAGATCTTGTATATCGAAGAGGGAGCACGGGTGCTGCTGTTCGTGCTGCTGTAGACCTCACCACAGAAGATCCAGGGGAGCCAGGTTCTGTAGCTGGAGATCCCGCCACAGAAGATCCGGACGCATTAGCCGCAACATCCAGCGCCAGATCCAAGGCCTCATACATGGCAGGGGTCCTGGTTGAGGAGTGCGCCGGACTGGTAGGTGCCCCATACCCGGCAGGCGTCCGGGTTGGGACCTTAGGTCTTAGATGTTTATGTTTGGCTGCGATGTCTGTTTGGTATTAGGCCCAGACTATCAGCGCCCCTTCATCAATTGGATAGGAGTAGCGACAGTTGTTGCATAGACGGTGGCTTTAGTCTGACTGTTGTATCACTTTGTAAGGTCTTATGAGAATAATTAATAAAGTGGCCGTATGCATCGCCCAGATGCAGAGGCCGGAGGTCCTCCTCCTTTTCTAAAAAAAATAAAAAATAAAAAAAGTTATGTCTAGCCCGTGCGCAAGGCCGGAGGTAGACAACTCCTTGCATCGCCGTCCATGTCGTTGAGGAGCGCAATGCGTCCATGTCGCTGCCCACACCGGCGGCGACAGTCCGCACGCACGCAAGCCTTCGGGCATCGAGAGGACCGCTGTCATCGACATGATGAGGGCACGCGCCAGCATCGTCTTGTAGTAGAGCCGCATCGAGTCGAGTCGTGGGTCGCCAGCATTATCACACCTCATACGCGGTGAAGTTTGCCCGTCAGGATAATTTATTATATTTCTGCGAGGCGCTTCAGGCCACACAGGGAAATACTGCACCCCATAGGAAAAGTACGGTTTTTGGTAGTGCATGCACCAATAATGCTAAACATACAAAGGTTTACATGTTTTTACACGCTGACTAGGATCTTTTTAAACTAACTAACCTCTCCTCCCTGATTTTCATGGGGTGGGCCCTTCTCCCCCTTAATCTCCAATCAAAACCCACCTTTATGTAAAAGCATGTATCCTTTGTACGTGTAGCATTACTCGTGCATGCACCACTCAGCCGTGATGCGCCGGTGCTCTATGGCGCCCAGGGCTGGCGTCGGCGGAGCGCCCGTGCCGTGTCGTGAGTGACCTCTCGCACGACGATGTCCGCGATGGTCGCGCTGGGCGGACGAGCTGTCCCAGGGAAAGCATAGCACCGACGCAATTTACGGGAAACACCAAGTCTCTTTCCAAAGGATTTCCAGATGAATTTTGGAGAGTCGGAATCTTTGAGATATTTTCTAAATTTGTTGTTTTATTAATAGGCTATACGAATTTTCTTTTCTCCTGCGGATTTCATAGCACTAAATTTTACATCCACACCACATCTTGAAAAGAATTCTTCACTTTCCCTGTGGTGCAATTAAACAAACTTTAATGCAAATGCAATCACGTAGGATGCGCGAAAGCGTCTCCTACAACCCAGCTGCACGGCCGGACTAACCATCCCTGTGACGCTGCGAGGTGACAGCCCTTGTAGTCGTGAATTCTTGGCATTTTAGCCTTCGGAGACATCTTGCATGCATGCTGGTGGAAGTGGAACAGCCGCGTAGTTCCATGGACGCTTCTCTCCAAATCCAAATGAGCACCAGAGGTCTTTCGCGCAAAGCAGTGGTCCATGAACAGATAGCTGGCTAGGGTACTCGCATAAGCAAAAGAACGTGGTCCGAGCCATGCATGGATATGGATGGTAATCATGCATACACATGAAAGATCTAACGGCAAACTTTTCGTATAAAGATACGACACAGGGCGCTTTGGGACAGAGGAATAAGACAAAGAAAGCAACATATTGTTGACAAAAAAAGAAGATAAAGAAAAACCGACATCTCTTGTATGCTAAAGCTGGTCCTTTTGGACCATCACAATTGTGCTTCTGAATTTAGTAGTAGTGCTAGTATATATCATAGTTCCATGTCTCCCATGCTTTGCATATTAAGCAAAAAAGACATGGGGTGCAGTCCGCATCGACTTCTCCGCTTGATCGCCACTGCGACCCACAAGGTACATTACTCTACTGGCTTTGTTAGACTTCACTACACGCAACTACAGTAGAACGCGGCACATTGAGTTGAGTAGGGTTTCCTGTTCATTTCTGGCTTAATATGCATAAACGTTAGATGGTCATTTCCATCCCCATGCGTGTAAACAGTTTCTCGGTCATCGAATTTTTTTGTGTGTCCACCATTGCATGCTTTTTGTTACCTGATATTTTGTGTCAACAGCTTTATATTGATATCTAAATTTGACCGTCAGCTCATGGAGACGAATGCTACCTGCCAGTACCAGATCGCTACTGTGTACCAGCAATGTCCGATCAGCTGCGACGAATCACTGGTGGAAGATTTATCCAAGCAAGTTACAGGGCTGCTGTGGCCAGTGCAGGCGATGATGCTCGGTAACGCCATCCTTGCGGGAGCCATGGTCGGAATAGGCGCCTATGGTCACCGTTATCGCCACTATGGCTTCACCCGCTATCTCTTGCTGGGGCAACCACCTTCTTCCTACCCATCATATCATATGTGACCTCCGCATTTGGCTCCACCGGTGATGGCTCTGCTATCAATATCTATTATTATTTGACACCCAGATGCGTCGGAAGTGTTGATTATATGTGTTGTGCATATTGTGCATTGGGCCCATCTCCTAGTTTTCTTGTATAGTCGAGGTCGTGGTTCACCATTGTACATCATATATACGTGCGACTGCACCTGATCAATACATCGTGCAATTCCATCTTCATACATGGTATCAGTTTTTAGGTTTCAACCCTAGTTTCCGCTACACTGCCGCCGTCGCGCCCTCCCGTCGCGTCGCCGCCTCCGCTCCCTCTTCCCCGCCGCCGTGCTACCTCCTGCCGCCGCTGCCCTTTCCCCCCTCGCCGCCGCTGCCCCTCCCCCCTCGCCGCCGCCGCCGTCGTTCCCTCTTCCCCGCCGCCGTGACCCCTTGCAGCCGCCACCCTCTCCCCTAGCGCCGCCGCCACCACCTACCTTCGCCGCCGCCGCTCCTCCTAGCCGCCACCGCGATCACTTTCCCGCCACCCGAAGCCGCCGCCGTTTTTGTGTCAAGGACGCTCGAACTAGGATGGCACTTCACCGATGTGACAGCACCGACGAGCTCTATCCGATGCATCTGCCTTCCACCATCACCACCACACCGGTCGCTCTCTCCGCTGGCGTTAACCTCTGGCATGCTTGTCTGGGTTATCCCAACCCCGTCACCCTTCGTCATATTCTTAGGAGTTTCAGTTTCATAATAAGATAGAGGATCATACCTGTCATGCTTGTCAACATGTTCGTCTTCCATTTAATAACTCCACCACCATTGCTTCTTTTTCCTTTTCAGTTGATTCATAGTGATGTGTGGACCTCTTCAGTTCCTAGTAATTCGGGCTATTTATATTATCTGGTTATTCTTGATGATTATTCTTATTATGTGTGGACTTTTCCTTTGCGACGAAAGTCGGATGCACTTTCCACCCTAACGGCTTTTTACTCCTATGTCAGCACGCAGTTTGGGAGTCCCATTCTTGCTCTTGAGACTGACAATGGAAAAGAGATCTGGCCTTCCGTACCTTTCTGTCGCACCATGGCACATTTTTTTGTCTCACTTGCCTGTATACTTCACAGCAAAACGATCGAGCCGAACGCGTCCTTCGCACTCTGAATGACTGCATTCGCACGCTCCTGTTTCATGTAATGTGCCGCCTCGCTTCTAGCCGGACGCACTTGCTACCGCATCACTGCTCCTTAACCTCCGGCCCTGCCGCCCGCGGTGGAACTACGCACCTCACCACCTCCTCTTTGGTACGCCACCTTCTTATGATGGTCTGAGTATCTTTGGGCATCTATGTTATCCTAGCACTGCCGACACTTCTCCTCATAAACTTGCACCACGTTCTGTTGCATGTATCTTCATCGGCTACCCTTCCAACTCCAAGGGCTATCGGTGCTACGATCCCGTATCCCACCACGTGTTCATCTCCCGGCACGTTTACTTTGATGAGCATGTGTTTCCATTTCAGTAGGTACCCCCGGCTGTCCCTCCCATCGCTGATGATGTGGGACCCTCGGCGTCTTGCCCGGGGTGCTCGCGTGTCGCCCTTGGCCCGCCCCTGGCTTTGAGGCGCGTCACCCGCCTCCAGCTGCCTCCGGGTCCAGCGCCGGCCCCGCCTCGATGCCGTCTTCTGGCTCGGTGTCCGCCTCAACATCCGCCTTGCCGCCGCCCTCCAACGCGGCGGCCTCTGTGGCCTCCCCTGCCGGCCTGATGTTCGAGCCGCCCTCCGCCGCTCCATCGCCGCTGTCGCCTAGCGGGTCGGCCCCGATCACGGACCCGGCTCATGAAGCGCCACCTTTGGCCGCGACCTCGTCTCCTAGCGGGTCGGCCCCGCCCGCGACACCGCTTTCGGCCGCGGCCTCGTCGCCTCCTGGCGCCCCTTCACCGGCGGCTGTGGGCTCACCACCCGCGGTCGGCCCGGTCACTCACGCCTGTACGGGCGTTTTTCGCCCGAGCTCGCACTATGCTTCAGACGAGTACGTCCACACGACATCCACCTCTACGTCGTCACCTTTGCTGTCCTCCGTTCAAGCCTCTCTTCGTGACCCGCTCTGGATGGCTGCGATGCAAGAGGAGTTTGATGCCTTTCTGCGCAACCGGACGTCGCAGCTTGTTCCTCGTCCCCAGCACGCCAATGTGATTACCGGGAACTGGGTCTTCAAACACAAGCTCCGTCCCGATGGTACCCTTGACCGCTATAAAGTGCGTTGGGTTATTTGTGGTTTCCGGCAACGTGTTGGCGTCGACTTCACCGACACCTTTGCTCCGGTGGTTAAGCCCGGGATTATCCACACGGTTCTCCACCTTGCGGTCTCCCGTGCCTGGCCAGTGCACCAGATGGACGTCTCCAATGCCTTCCTCCATGGTCACCTCGAGGAGCAGGTCTTCTGCCAGCAGCCCATGGGGTTTGTTGATTTGGCATATCACGACCACGTGTGCTTGCTCTGGTGGTCCTTGTACAAACTCAAGAAGGCTCCTAGCGCTTGGTACCAGCGCATCGTGACATTTCTGCACCAACTCGGGCTTCGCTCTACCCGCCCGGACGCATCGCTGTTTGTCTACCAGCAGGGCTCCGACACTGCATATCTGCTCCTTTAGTTGATGACATCATCCTGACGACATGTACGGCTGGCTTTCTCAGTCAGCTCACTGATCGTCTTCGCACTGAGTTTGCGATCAAGGACTTGGGTCCTTTGCACTACCTCCTCGGTGTTGAGGTGGTGCGTCGTCCGGATGGCTTCTTCCTTCACCAGCGGAAGTACGCTCACGAGCTCCTCGATCGTGCTGGCATGCTTAAATGCAAGACCACTGCTACCCTATTGATACTAAGGCCAAGCTCTTTGCCATGGATGGTTCTCCTGCTTTGAATGCTGCTTTTTACTGGTCTATTGTTGGGGCTCTTCGGTACCTCACTCTCACTCGACCAGAGCTCTGGTATGCAGTTCAGCAGTTGTGTCTTCACATGCATGCTCCTCGGGATGTTCATTGGGCCGCTATCAAGCAGATTCTCCGCTACATCCGTGGCACTATGGATCTCGGCGTCACATTGCACGCCTCCACCGATACCATCCTCACCGCCTACTCCGATGCCGATTGGGTCGGCTGCCCCGACACTCGTCGCTCCACTTTGGGCTACTGTGTTTTCCTTGCACCCTTGCTTATCTCGTGATTGTCTAAGCGGCAGCCTACGGTCTCCCGTCCAGTGCTGAAGTTGAGTATCGCGCTGTGGCCAACGTCGTCGCTGAGTGTTCGTGGCTTCGTCAGCTGCTGCAGGAGCTCTCATGTCCTGCCGACTGAGCTGCGATGGTCTACTGCAACAATGTCTCGGCTGTCTACCTCTCCGCCAACCCGGTTCATCATCGTCGTACCAAGCATATTGAGTTAGCACTACAAAAAAGAGACACATCCATGACATTTTGGGCCGAACGAATTTTTTTCCTGTCATGCTTATGACACTTCTATGATGATAATTATGAAAAAACCTGGTATCATCATAGATGTGGTGGGCTCCTACTTCTATGACAAAAAATCATGACAGAAAATGGGCTTTTCATCCTGGGCGGGCCGGAGACGCAGCTGCATGACATTCTTTGGGCCGTCCATGACAAAAAAAACGTGGTAGAAGCGAGGGCGAGGAAAATATCAGAGAGTTCCCGGTTACGGTGGGTGGTCGGGGCCAAGCGATGCACGGAGGTTTCCGCATTTCTCTCCTGTACGCGCGTATGTGCGAGGCGTTGGCTAACTGAACCCGAGCGATCGTGCGTTACTGAACCATGGGAATCTATCGTAGTCCTTTTGATAAGTAAGAGTGTCGAACCCAACGAGGAGCAGAAGGAAATGATAAGCGGTTTTCAGTAAGGTTTTCTCTGCAAGCACTGAAATTGTAGGTAACATATAGTTTTATGATAAGATAAATTGAACGGGTAACAAGCAATGAAAGTAACTAAAGTCCAGCAAGGTGGCCCAATCCTTTTTGTAGCAAAGGATAAGCCTGGACAATTTCTTATAATGAGAAAGGAGCTTCCGAGGACACATGGGAATTATCGTCAAGCTAGTTTTCATCACGCTCATATGATTCGCGTTCGGTACTTTGATAATTTGATATGTGGGTGGACCGGTGCTTGGGTACTGCCCTTACTTGGACAAGCATCCCACTTATGATTAACCCCTATTGCAAGCATCCACAACTACAAAAGAAGTATTAAGGTAAACCTAACCACAACATTAAACATATGGATCCAAATCAGCCCCTTACGAAGCAACGCATAAACTAGGGTTTAAGCTTCTGTCACTCTAGCAACCCATCATCTACTTATTACTTCCCAATGCCTTCCTCTAGGCACAAATAATGGTGAAGTGTCATGTAGTCGACGTTCACATAACACCACTAAAGGAAAAGACAACATACATCTCATCAAAATATCGAACGAATACCAAATTCACATGGCTACTGATAGCAAGACTTCACCCATGTCCTCAGGAACAAACGTAACTACTCACAAAGCATATTCATGTTCATAATCAAAGGAGTAATAATATGCATTAAGGATCTGAACATATGATCTTCCACCAAGTAAACCAATTAGCATCAACTACAAGGAGTAATCAACACTACTAGCAACCCACAGGTACCAATTTGTGGTTTGGATACAAGATTGGATACAAGAGATGAACTAGGGTTTTGAGAGGAGATGGTGCTGGTGAAGATGTTGATGGAGATTGACCCCCTCCTGATGAGAGGATCATTGGTGATGATGATGGTGATGATTTCCCCTTCCCGGAGGGAAGTGTCCCCGGCAGAATAGCTCCGCTCGAGCCCTAGATTGGTTCCGCCAAGGTTCCGCCTCGTGTGGGACCCCTGAGGTGTTTCTTATAATTCCAAAAATAAGTTTCATGGAGTTTCAGGATTTTTGGAGCAGTGCAGAATAGGTTTCCAATGTTTGCTCCTTTTCCAGCCAGAATTCCAGCTGCCGGCATTCCCCCTCTTCATGGTAAACCTTGTAAAATAAGAGAGAATAGCCATAAGTATTGAGATATAATGTGTAATAAGAACCCATAATGCGATAAATATTGATATAAAAGCATGATGCAAAATGGACGTATCAACTCCCCCAAGCTTAAACCTCGCTTGTCCTCAAGCGGAAGCCGAAATCAAAAAATATGTCCACATGTTTAGAGATAGAGGTGTTAATAAAAAATAAAATACGGACATGAGGGCATCATGATCATTCTTATAACAACAACATAAATAGATTTTGTCATATGATTTCTTATGCTCAAGTAACGATCAATTCACAATGTCAAGCATGGTTCAGAAACTTCATAGGGAGCTAGCAAACTGTAATCTCGGTCATTGAAGCAATTGCAATTTATCATAACATCAGAAAGAGTCAAGAATAGAGCTTTTCAGCAAGTCCACACACTCAACTATCATGTAGTCTTCTACAATCGCGAACACTCACGCGGTACTTGTGGTTATAGAGTTTCAACCAGACACTGAGAAAGATAGGGGCTTATTGTGTTGCCTCCCAATGTATTCACCTTTAGGTGATGTCAACAATAATAGTCCATGCTAGCTTACATCCAATTGGAAATATATATATCAAGATCTTTCAAACACGAGGAGCTTGCCAAAGGATAAAATGAAAAAGGGAAATGTGAAGATCACCTTGACTCAAGCATAAAGTAAAAACATAAAATAAAAGATAGGCCCTTCGCAAAGGGAAGCAGAGGTTGTCATGTGCGTTTAGGGTCGGATGCATGAAATCTTAATGCAAAAGAACATCACTTTATATTGCCACTTGTATGTGGACCTTTATTATGCAGTCCGTCGCTTCTATTGCTTCCACAACAAGATCGTATAAAGCTTATTTTCTCTGCACTAATAAGTCATACATATTTAGATAGCAATTTTTATTGCCTGCAACATGACAACTTACTTGAAGGATCTTACTCAATCCATAGGTAGGTATGATGGACTCTCATGGAAAAACTAGGTTTAAGGATATTTGTAAGCACAAGTAGTATCTCTACTTGGTGCAAGGAATTTGGCTAGCATGAGGGGGAAAGGCAAGCTCAACATGTTTGGAAGGTCGATGACAATATAATTTAACTGAGATGTGAGAAAACATAAACCATTACGTTGTCTTCCTTGTCCAACATCAACTCTTTTAGCATGTCATACTTAATGAGTGCTTCACAATCATAAAAGATGTCCAAGATAATATATTTGTATGTGAAACCTCTCTTTCCTTATTATTTCCTATTAATTGCAACGATGACCAAAACTATGTTTGTCAACTCTCAACAGCTTTTATTTCTCATACTTTCTATGTGTGAAGTCATTACTATCCATAAGATCAATATGAACTCTTTTATTCTCTACTTTCTCAAGATCATAGCAAGATAGCAAAGCCCTTGACTCAACACTAATCTTTATTATAGATAGCTCACGGACTTGATTACATAAAGAGATCACAAAGAAAAACTCAAAACTACTTGATACTAAAACTTCAATCTACTAGATCAAGATACTACTAAAAGGATCGAACTAAATAGAACGGTAAAGATAAGAGTGTGATGGTGATATGATACCGGGGCACCTCCCCCAAGTTTGGCAGTTGCCAAGGGGAGTGCCCATACCCATGTAATTATGCCTCCTTCTTCACGGTTGGTGTTATGATCTTCTTGGCAATGATGCCCCTCAGGATACGATTCTCCTCCTCGAGCTTATTGACTTGTTGTTTGAGGTCCATAATTTCTTTGCGGAGTTTGCCTGTAACAGCTAAAGCTCCCTTTACCCAAGGATGTTGCATAGCTTCTGAAGAACAAGTGACGCTCTTTTTCATATTTTCATAAGAAAGAAATTTAAAGTTGGAAGGGATGACCGAATTTGGAATAGCCGAGCTATGTAGTTCCCCTATCATGAATTCTACTTGGAGATGAGAGGTGACTTCTTGATCTTCCTCCATGGCATATATCCTTTTCAAGTCGGCCTCCATCTCATCCTCCAGTGATGGTCCAAAGTGATAAGCGTCACTATTTGCTCCTGGAACTGGTGTCGGGTGAGACACCCGACTCTCCCCGACTGACTCTTGAGAAGACATCTTGCTCTTAAACTTCAACAGAAACAACTCGAAACGAAAATAGAGGATATTTGCGTGATACGGTTGTCAAAACCTTCGAGAGTTTATATAATGAATTTTTACCGACCAAAATAGGTAACGTGTAAGAAAACGAAGTCCGAGAGGCACACGAGGTGGCCACGAGACAGGAGGGCGCACCCAGTAAGGGTGGGCGCGCCCTCCACCCTCGTGGAGGCCTCGTGTCCTCCCCGGACTACTTATTTCTTCCTAAAATTCTTAAATATTCCAAAACTGATAAAAATTGCCATTAGAATTGTTTTGGAGTCGGTTTACTTACTATACCACATACCTATTCCTTTTCGGAGTCTAGAACGTTCTGGAAAGTGTCCCTTATGTATTCCTCCGGGGTTACGGTTTCAATAATATTAGTTTCAACATTGATAGGATTACCTGAGATATAATGTTTAATTCTTTGACCGTTCACCACCCTCGGACTTGTGCCTTCGAAGTTGTTAATTTTTATGGCACCAGAATGATAGACCTCCTTGATAACATAAGGACCTTCCCATTTAGAGAGAAGTTTTCCTGCAAAAAATCTTAAATGAGAGTTGAATAATAACACATAATCACCTATGTTAAACTCACACTTTTGTATCCTTTTGTCATGCCAGCGTTTGACTTTTTCTTTGAATAGCTTGGCATTCTCATAGGATTGGGTTCTCCATTCATCAAGTGAGCTAATATCAAACAACCTCTTCTCACCGGCAAGTTTGAAGTCATAGTTCAGCTCTTTAATAGCCCAATATGCTTTATGTTCAAGTTCAAGAGGTAAATGACATGCTTTTCCATGAACCATCGTATATGGAGACATACCCATAGGATTTTTGTAAGCAGTTCTATAGGCCCATAATGCATCATCAAGTTTTTTGGACCAATTCTGTCTAGATCTATTGACAGTCTTTTGCAAGATTAATTTGAGCTCTCTATTGCTTAACTCTACTTGACCACTAGACTGCGGATGATAAGGAGATGCGATTCTATGATTAACATCATACTTAGCAGGCATCTTATGGAAAGCACCATGAGTAAAATGTGAACCACCATCAGTCATAAGAAATCTAGGGACTCCAAACCTCGGAAAAATAACTTCTTTAAGAATTTTAATAGAAGTGTTATGATCAACACTACTAGTTGGAATAGCTTCTAACCACTTAGTAACGTAATTAACAACAACTAAAATATGTGTGTAACCATTAGAGGCAGGAAAGGGTCCCATATAATCAAAGCCCCAAACATCAAACGGTTCAATAACAAGAGAATAATTCATAGGCATTTCTTGACGTCTACTAATATTACCAATTCTTTGACATTCATCACAAGATAAGACAAGCTTACGAGCATCTTTGAAGAGAGTAGGCCAATAAAAACCAGATTGCAGTACCTTATGTGAAGTTCTATTTCTAGCGTGGTGTCCTCCATAGGATTCAGAGTGACACTTGCGTAGGATATGTTCCTGTTCATGCTCAGGTACACAACGTCTAATAACACCATCTACTCCTTCTTTATAAAGGTGTGAGTCATCCCAGAAGTAATGTCTTAAATCATAAAAGAACTTTTTCTTTTGCTGGTATGTGAAACTAGGTGGTATAAATTTAGCAACAATCTAATTAGCATAATCATCATACCAAGGAGCAGTACGAGAAGCATTAACGACCGCTAATTTCTCATCAGGAAAGCTATCATCAATAGCCAATGGGTCATCAAGAACATTCTCTAACCTAAAAAAGTTGTCTGCAAAGGGGTTCTCAGCTCCCTTTCTATCACTAATATGTAAATCAAATTCTTGGAGTAGGAGAACCCATCTAATGAGTCTAGGCTTAGCATCTTTCTTTTCCATAAGATATTTAATAGCAGCATGATCAGTGTGAATAGTAACTTTGGAATCAACAATATAAGGTCTAAACTTATCACATGCAAACACAACTGCTAAGAATTCTTTTTCAGTAGTAGCATAATTTCTATGGGCAGTATCAAGAGTCTTACTAGCATACTGGATAACATTCAATTTCTTATCAACTCTTTGCCCTAGAACAACACCTACAGCATAATCACTAGCATCACACATAATTTCAAAAGGTAAATTCCAATCAGGTGGCTGAACAATAGGTGCAGTGATCAAAGCTTTCTTAAGTATTTCAAATGCTTCTACACAATCATCATCAAAGACAAAAGGAATATCTTTTTGTAATAAATTGGTCAGAGGCCTAGAGATTTTAGAAAAGTCCTTATTGAACCTCCTATAAAAGTCGGCATGAGCAAGGAAACTTCTTATACCTTTTATGTCCTTGGGACATGGCATCTTTTCAATAGAATCAACTTTAGCTTTATCAACTTCAATACCCTTCTCGGAAATCTTATGCCCCAAGACAACGCCTTCATTAACCATAAAGTGACACTTTTCCCAATTTAGGATGAGATTAGTGTCTTCGCATCTCTGCAAAACTCGATCAAGGTTGCTCAAGCAATCATCAAAAGAGGATCCATAAACGGAGAAATCATCCATGAATACCTCACAGATCTTTTCATAAAAGTCAGAGAATACAGCCATCATACATCTTTGAAAGGTAGCAGATGCATTACATAAACCAAAAGGCATACGTCTATAAGCAAAAGTACCGAAAGGGCAAGTAAAAGTAGTTTTCAATTGATCCCCCGCTGACACAGGTATTTGAGAGAAACCAGAATAACCATCTAAAAAACAGAAATGTGTATGTTTGGATAGTCTTTCTAGCATTTGATCAATAAAAGGTAAAGGGTAATGATCTTTCTTAGTAGCTTTATTTAATTTACGGAAATCAATTACCATCCTATAACTTGTAATAATTCTTTGTGGGATCAATTCATCTTTATCATTAGGAACGACAGTAATACCTCCTTTTTTAGGAACACAATGGACAGGGCTTACCCAATCACTATCAGCAACGGGATAAATTATACCTGCCTCAAGGAGCTTTAGTATCTCCTTTCTTACCACTTCTTTCATCTTGGGATTAAGTCGTCGTTGAGGATCTCTAACTGGTTTGGCACCGTCCTCCAAATTAATTTTGTGTTGGCATAACGTGGGACTAATGCCCTTAAGATCATCCAGAGCATATCCAATAGCAGTGCGGTGCTTCTTCAGAGTTTTCAATAATCTTTCTTCTTCTTGCTCTGAAAGGTTAGCACTAATAATAACAGGATAGATTTTCTTTTCATCAAGATAAGCATACTTAAGATTGTCAGGTAATGGTTTGAATTCAAACACGGGATCACCCTTGGGTGGAGGGGGATCCCCAAGAATTTCAATGGGAAGGTTGTGTTTCAGCATGGGTTCCTGTTTAAGGAACACTTCATCTATTTCCCTTCTTTCCTTCATAAACATATCATTTTCATGGTCTAGCAAATATTGTTCTAATGGATCAGTAGGAGGCACGGCAATAGAAGCAAGATCAATAATCTCATCCTTAATAGGTGATTCTCTATCACGAGGTTGTCTACGAAACTTAGCAAAATTGAACTCACGAAACATACCCTCTAAGCCAATTGTGACAGTATCCTTTTCACAATCAATCTTAGCATAACAGTATTCAAGAAGGGTCTACCAAAAATAATGGGACAAAAATCATCTTGTGGGGAATCAAGAACAAGAAAATCAGCAGGATATTTAACCTTCCCACACAATACTTCAGCATCTCTAACAATCCCAACTGGTTTAATGGTGTTGACACCAGATTTTGGCATGATCAAGAACTTATTTAAGATGGACTCAAATGGATAAGTGATCTTCATGAAAGATTTATGTATTGTTGATATGAACATCTTTGAAGTTTGGGTCATCGCCGTTTGATTTCATCTCGAAGGCCGAAACTATGCTCAAAGTACTAAGATCTTATATTCAGAGTACAGTTTGGCCGATTAAGCCCCCAAGACGACCTCAAATGGAAAAATGATCTACATGGATTGTCTTCATCTTGTTGAAATGATTGATTTTGATATAAAAATCGTCCAAATCCGAGTTCGTATGCAGAAGTTAGAGCAATCGGAGTGCAGCCCTGTCGCGAGGCGAAATATGGCGCACCCCAACACACGCCATGTATGATTGGTAGCGCGAGTAAACAAATCTTTTGCGCGAGCTATTTGGCCCTCAAGATGACCTCTAATAAAAAATGTTCAACATGAAAGTTGTTCGTATCATCGAAACAGTCAAGATTGCTTTTGGACTCGTTTCCATCCGAGGTCGTTTACCACCACAAAAAAGACCCGCAAGGTGCAGCCAGTTTAAACCGAACAGCTTTGGAAAGTTCGGACAAGACCAATCCAAATTTGACTAGGGTTTTGGACATGAATCCAAGCCTTTTCCTTGCACAGGAGTCCAGCCGCCTCTTATATACCTAAGGGGTGACGGCCGATTGAACAACACACAATCAATCAAATCAATCTACTACTTTTTCGTGTTCATCTACTTTTATCTCTCCCCTTGTATCTTTCTTCTCGTTCTTCGTCGTTCTTCAATATTGGAGGCTGCGAATCCACGAGGCTCTAGGGGCGGTAAGGCCGACCTCGAGCAGCCAATCATTGCCGCGAGCCCTGACAGGGTCCCTCCCGGGCGAGTGGGGTGTCTGGTCCCAAAAGCGCCGGCTTGCTGTCTTGCGTATCACGCAGGAAGTCGGCCTCCCGCGGTGTGAGTTGTGGAGCATCTCCCTCGGTGCCGCGGGTACACATCGTCGTGTTCGTGTGACGCGTTCCAGCGTCAACACACTTTTTGGCGACTCCGCCGGGGACGAAGCTTTGAACGGTCTCCGGCCCGTTCTTGCTACAAAGAGATCGTCATCTAGGGTTTGCAGTCTACGAAGGTAATATGAATACCCAATCCCTTTATGTAGATGCAAATAATTCATATGGTGTTACTAGATCGTTCAATGAGTATACTCTATCGGCCAACCCCAGTTTTTTCAATCATGCAACTAACTACGTGCAAGGGCCGATTCAAAGTAATTTGTATACTTCAAGTTCTGATGATATTAGTTACATACACCATATGTATCCCAACTCACAGGCATCGGCAACCCAGCAAATTCATATGCAAATGAGCAACATGATGAGTTCGATTAATCAATTTGAAACACCCCAAGTTAGAATTTCCAATGCCATACAAGAAAGTGTTTCACCCTTTTATTCGTCGGCAGCTAATGTGCAATATAGTAATCCAACCATTTCGATGTATAAGAGAATTGGCCATGCTACTAGTGGCTATTTGGCCAGTTACTCTCAACCGTCATATGCTACACCTCATGTTAGTAATTCTTCAGCACCATACACAACTGTAGATGCTCATAATTCGGCTTCACATCTTCCTGGTTATAACCGAATGAATGTAAATTTTACAGGAGCAGTTGTGCCCAATATTGTAGAAGATGAGGTAGTGGTGGCTGCATTGAAGAGTTTAGCCCAAAATAAGAGAATTAGTGCTCTTTGCCTTGAACAACATGAAAAGGGGCTATTTCCTGATTATGCCGCAATAAAAGTTAGAGTTTTGCAAGAAGATGAATCTTTGCCAATTGATAAAATTGGTGAGCAAAAGTATGGTCTTACAATAATGCATATGCCTTCAACTAGTACTACATCATATTATACACCCCCTACACAATTGCAAAATTTCGGCAACACCCGTGTATCATTGCCGAAAGAATCTAAAAGCATTGGGGGGCAATCATATCCGAGTGGGCTGAAATTGAGAAAAAGCTTAAAGCTAATTTTGCCGCTCGCCGTCAGAAACAAATAGAAAAAGAATTGGCTCAGATAAAAGAAGCATTGCCAATTGGTAGTATCAATGAAAAGAAGGATGATTCGGAACATGAAAGTGCTTCGGTTGAAAAAGCCGAATCAAGTAGTATATATTCTGAATCCATCAAATCCAACGAGGCAAGCATTATTGAGAAAGGGCATGGCAAGCATAGGAAAATAACGGTGCTTGATTTTTCTGAATTTAATGGAACCTACTTCTTGCCCTATGAGTTCCGTGCCGTAGAAATTGACAAGCTTCAAGGACAAGAACAAGTAGCCGAACAAAGTTCGGCCGACAAACATCTTCAGTGTAATGATGCACGGAATAAAGAAAAAGATGATGAAAAGGCGTTGGAGAGTCATCCAAAGACGAAGCTATATATTGTTCAAGTCACACCACCATCATGCTCTCCCAACGTATTTGAAGAGGTATGCATAGAGAGTAATTTGCCTATTTTCAGATTTGGTCAAAACTTTATTGTTGATGCATCTATTAGAAAAATCCTTATAGGTAATTTTGAAAGACCAATGAAGAAGGGTAATTTACTTGTTAGCAATAAAATTGTTTTAGAACATATCGGTCAACCAATTATGCCATTTATGAAGACCGATAATGACTTATTATTGCAGCCAAAGCTTTCCCCGTTGCTTTATCTAAAGTTCATATCTATTTGGGTAGCTTTGCTTATTTCGTACTTGGCTTGCACTTGGTCTCAATTGAGACATGTATGTTCTAACTATTTTTATTTTAGAAATTTAAAGCCAAGGTTAAATTCTGTCGAGAAAACTGATGCTAGTATAATATCTTACCCAAAGACATCGGAGATAGAGTGCAAAACACAATGCATAGCCGAATGGTGTGATGCAAAATCTGAACCATTCGTTTTCTTAACTCCAAAGCCGTTCTCACAACAAGATCGGCTAGAGAATGAAAAGTTTACCGTCAATTCAAGCATGTGTGATCAAATATTTGATTTGTTGTTGCAAAATAATTATATTAGAATTCTTGATCATCATGTTGAACCATCTGTCCAAGGACGAATGTATTGTAAGTTGCATGATTCGTCCAAGCATAATTTTGAGGATTGCAACATGTTTCGTCAAATAGTTAAATAGGCCATTGATAAAGGACGATTGAAATTTGTTGAGACACCAAGAGATGACCAGTCTATTCCGATTGGTCCCGATGGCAGAAAGTTTTTGCATCGGCTGCTTCAAGCCGATCCATTTGAAGAGAAGGTAAAAACTACAGGTGATGGGATCAAGCTTTCAAGTAAAGAAGTTGTTGAAGAGCATAATGAACATAATCTTGAGGGCAAGAATTCCATCGAAGCTACAATGGAGACGCCAAGGACTGGGGGGCAGCAAGCAAATCCAATGATCGATGAAAGCAAACCAAAAGAAAACAAAGGCCGAAATAAGCGCAAGTGTAAGAGATAAAAAATCACCTTCGCTAAACTATTGGATAAATATCAAAAGAAGAGTGAAGAGAAGAATACTTATCGTCCAAATCATGTAAAGAAACCAAAGTCACCACAAGGCGCAAATATGAGGATCGGTATTAGCAAAGTGATAATTTTAATGCAACATATTCATATCCTTATTTTGGGCTGCCAATGCCAATGCCGTGGATACCTCCCTGTGCTCATATAGATACATATTCATCATGGGTCAGGTATGATACAAGGGCACATTCTCCATCTTATTCTAGACCATCTCACCAATACTATGCAACTCCAAGGAGATCAACATTTGAACAATCACGCATCTAAGACCGTTTCAATCATAAGGAATCGGTCCAGAGCTCAAGAAATAAGAAAGAGGTGGTAAAGCAAGTTTACCGCGTGAAAAGAGATGGTCATAAGTGTGCTGCTTCAGATTTGATCTCAAATAACAAAGAGCCAATTAAAGTGTTGACATTGGCTACAAAAGGCAAAGAAGTGAAGCAGTCAATTGATAAAAATCAGAGAGCCAACTCTGAAGAAAAGAAGTTGAGGGTGCACAAGGCCCCAAAAGAGTTGCCATTGGTCAAAACGGAATCATAGCCGAGATGCCCACTCGGCTTATCAAATTGGCAAAAGAAGAAATTACAAAAAATTAGTGCACAAAAACTTGAAGAAAGAAACATGGCATTGGTTCCTAAAGGAAGTACTCAGAATAAGAATTATGTGAAAGCATACATTACACGACGTGCGACAAAGGTGAAGAAGGAAAAGAGTGAAAACTATGAAGGACCTAGCCGAAGGTTTCAACATCTTCGGTCTACACATTATCCATATTCTTCAACTATGTCATTGATGCCTATGCCATGGAATTCGCCATCAGGTATGATTGGTAACCCTCAATGGGCTTATTTTAATCCATGGATGCCATATAATTTCTTACATCATGAAAGGGTATTACCAAGTCACTATACATTTGGTTATCTACAAGTTTGTCGCTGATCCAAAGGGCCGAAATACTTGATTTGACATTTCGTTTGTTTGTTTCGGCTATATGTGCTTTGAACCAAGTTTACATGGTAATGGCCGATATTTACCTATCGTCCTAAGAGTATGTCAATGCATGGCCGGTGTAGTATTCTAACATCGTCCTTAGTTCGATTGGAGAGCGAGACAAGTACTATGGAGATTATGTTTTGATTGTTGAATTCATAACAATGGCCACAGTGTTGGTGTTGTTTATATATCTCCATATAGTGCTGTTCTGTGAAGCCTCATGCCTCTTAAAATATTTATTGCACAATAATCAAAGCCGAATACGCAATGTTATTCGGTTTGGAACTTTTTCCATATGTTCTAAACATATTTAGGCTTTTGGTGATTCATTATGAGTAGTGCAACAAATATCCAAGGGTTATCAATGTTTTGACGAATCACTTGTAGTTTATCTTGAGGTATGTCTAGATGCAAAATTTACCTTGGTTGCTTTAAAACTGTTCATATTTCTAGGCATGACAATTCAAAAGAGTTCGCACAGCAAGCATCCGGCTACTATGTTAATCATGGTGTATGGTATTTCTATCAATAGCCGATGCTTAGTCTCGTCAAAATAGGTAAGGCTGAACCGAAGTCCACCGCTTCGGCCACTAATGAAACTTTTATGCAGGCGAAGTAAGGATTGAAGGAAGTTCATTCTTAATTATCAACAAAATTCTAGCGAAAGGGTGAACAATATGGTTCAGAGGATGGTTTTGATCTATGGAACCTTATCACCGGATTGTTGTTGAAGTTGGGAAAGTTTCACCCAAACTTGTATCAAAATATTTACACAAGCAATGGCCGATATAAACTTATCATCCTAGGCATATGCGAAATGGCTGATGAAGTGTTGACATCGTCCTTAGAGCAAGCTATGTGCAAGTTATTTTTCGGCACACGAGCTTTGCCGAAAAACAGGGGGGACATGTGTTGACACCAGATTTTGGCACGGTCAATAACTTATTTAAGACAGCCTCAAATGGAGAAGTGATCTTCATGAAAGAGTTTCGTATTGTTGATATGAACATCTTTGAAGTTTGGGTCATGGTCGTCCGATTTCATCTCGAAGGCCGAAACTATACTCAAAGTACTAAGATCTTATATTCAGAGTACAGTTTGGCTGATTAAGCCCCCAAGACGACCTCAAATGGAAAAATGATCTACACGGATTGTCTTTGTCTCGTCGAAACAATCGCTTTTGATATAAAAATCGTCCAAATCTGAGTTTCTATGCAAAAGTTAGAGCAATCGGAGTGCAGCCCTGTCGCGAGACGAAATATGGCGCGCCCCACCAGATGCCATGTCTGATTGGTAGCGCGAGTAAACAGATTTTTTGCGCGAGTTATTTGACCATCAAGATGACCTTGAATAAAAAACATTCAACATGGAAGTTGTTCGTATCATCGAAACGGTCAAGATTGCTTTTGGACTCGTTTCCATCCGAAGTTGTTTACAACCACAAAAAAGACCCGCAAGGTGTAGCCAGTTTAAACCGAACAGTTTTGGAAAGTTCGGACAAGACTAATCCAAATTTAACTAGGGTTTTGGACGTGAATCCAAGCCTTTTCCTTAAATGGGAAGTCCAGCCGCCTCTTATATACCTAAGGGGTGACGGCCAATTGAACAACACACAATCGATCAAATCAATCTACTACTTTTTCGTGTTCATCTACTTTTATCTCTCCCCTTGTATATTTCTTCTCGTTCTTCGTCGTTCTTCAAGATTGGAGGCTGCGAATCCACGAGGCTCTAGGGGCGGTAAGGCCGACCTCGAGCAACCAATCGTTGCCGCGAGCCCTGCCGGGGTCCCTCCCGGGCGAGCGGGGTGACTGGTCCCAAAAGCGCCGGCTTGCTATCTTGCGTATCGCGCTGGAAGTCGGCCTCCCGTGGTGTGAGTTGCGGAGCATCTCCCTCGGTGCCGCGGGTACACATCGACGTGTTCGTGTGACGCGTTCCAGCATCAACAAATGGTATCCCTATTAGCAAGCTTAATAGTAACATCAATATCCTCTATTTCAGCGGGTGCAATATCATGCATAATTTCTTTATATAAGTCATAGGGTATTGCACTAGCACTAGCACCCATATCACATAAACCATGATAACAATGATCTCCTATTTTACCAGAAATAATAGGCATTCCTACCACAGGTCTATGTATCTTAGTATCTGGTCTAACAATATTAGCAGTCTCACCACAGAAATAAATAACATGCCCATCTAAATCATCATCCAAGAGATCTTTAACCATAGCAATATTAGGTTCAACTTTGATTTGCTCAGGAGGTGTATAAGTCCTAGTATTACTCTTACGAACAACAGTCGAAGTTTTAGCATGATCCTTTATCCTAACAGGAAAAGGAGGTTTCTCAACATAAGTAGTAGGAACAATAAGATCACTATAGGTGACAGTCTTTTCTTCAACTGTAATAGGTGCAACTACTTTTACTTCAACGGGAGGATTATATTTAAACCACTTCTCTTTAGGGAAATCAACGTGAGTAGCAAAAGATTCACAGAAAGAAGCTACTATCTTAGAGTCAAGTCCATACTTAGCGCTAAATGCACGAAAAACATTTTTTTCCATAAAAGATTTAACACAATCAAACTTAGGTGTCATACCTGACTCCTTACCATCGTCGGAACCCCAATCTTCAGAGTTGCGTTTAATTCCTTCCAATAAGTCCCATTTGTATTCAATAGTCTTCAGCATATAAGAACCAGCACAGGAAGTATCGAGCATGTTGTGATCATTGAGAGAAAGACGAGCATAAATTTTTTGAATAATCATTTCTCTAGAGAGCTCATGGTTGGGGCATGAATATAACATTGACTTAAGCCTCCCCCAAGCTTGGGCGATGCTTTCTCCTTCGCGAGGCCAGAAATTATATATGTAATTACGATCACGATGAACAAGATGCATAGGATAGAATATCTGTTGAAATTCCAACTTCAATCGTTTATAATTCTAGGATCCCGTATCATCACATAGCCTATACCATGTCAATGCATCTCCCTTCAAAGATAAAGGGAAGATCTTCCTTTTGACAACATCATCGGGAATACCTGCAAGCTTAAATAATCCACAAACTTCATCCACAAAGATAAGGTGTAAATCGGGATGCAATGTTCCATCTCGTGCAAATGGATTAGCTAGCAGATTCTCTATCATACCCGAAGGAATCTCAAAGTAAATATTTTCAAAAAGGTCAGTAGGTTGAGGAGCAACTCTTTGCTCTTCTGGTCGGGGTGAAGATACCCCGAACAAGCCTCTCAAAGGATTAGTTTCCATAGTGACAAGTAACAGAAAATTTCAGCACACTATATAAATGTTTCCTTACCAAGTTCCACTCACCAAAAGTGCTACACTCCCCGGCAACGGCGCCAGAAAAGAGTCTTGATGACCCACAAGTGTAGGGGATCTATCATAGTCCTTTTGATAAGTAAGAGTGTCGAACCCAACGAGGAGCAAAAGGAAATGATAAGCGGTGTTCAGTAAGGTTTTCTCTACAAGCACTGAAATTGTAGGTAACAGATAGTTTTGTGATAAGATAAATTGTAAAGGGTAACAAGCAATGAAAGTAAATAAAGTGCAGCAAGGTGGCCCAATCCTTTTTGTAGCAAAGGATAAGCCTGGACAATTTCTTATAACGAGAAAGGAGCTCCCGAGGACACACGCGAATTATCGTCAAGCTAGTTTTCATCACGCTCATATGATTCGCGTTCGGTACTTTGATAATTTGATATGTGGGTGGACCGGTGCTTGGGTACTGCCCTTACTTGGACAAGAATCCCACTTATGATTAACCCCTATTGCAAGCATCCACAACTACAAAAGAAGTATTAAGGTAAACCTAACCACAACATTAAACATATGGATCGAAATCAGCCCCTTACGAAGCAATGCATAAACTAGGGTTTAAGCTTTTGTCACTCTAGCAACCCATCATCCACTTATTACTTCCCGATGCCTTCCTCTAGGCCCAAATAATGGTGAAGCGTCATGTAGTCGACGTTCACATAACACCACTAGAGGAAAATACAACATACAACTCATCAAAATATCGAACGAATACCAAATTCACATGACTACTAATAGTAAGACTTCACCCATGTCCTCAGGAACAAACGTAACTACTCACAAAGCATATTCATGTTCATAATCAAAGGAGTAATAATATGCATTAAGGATCTGAACATGATCTTCCACCAAGTAAACCAATTAGCATGAACTACAAGGAGTAATCAACACTACTAGAAACCCACAGGTACGAATTTGTGGTGTTTCTTCCGCTCAATAATTCTTATTAATTCCAAAAAATAAGTTTCGTGGAGTTTCAGGATTTTTGGAGTAGTGCAGAATAGGTTTCCAATGTTTGCTCGTTTTCCAGTCAGAATTCCAGCTGTCGGCATTCCCCCTCTTCACGGTAAACCTTGTAAAATAAGAGAGAATAGCCATAAGTGTTGAGATATAATGTGTATAACAGCCCATAATGCGATAATTATTGATATAAAAGCATGATGCAAAATGGACGTATCAGCTGTTAGCTGAATGCGAACGATTTATTCGCTGCTGACTGAACCCGAGCGATTCCTTCGCTGCTGTTGCTAACTGAACCGAGCGACCGATCACTACTGCTGCTTACTGAAGCCGATTGAGCCCCCGTGCGAGACGTAGCCAGCCGGTGTTGGGTTGCCTCTCGATGAAAAGTGACCGTTGCTTCCGTGCGCGCAGTATGTAGAACGAGTCGAGACGTGGTGAGTCGAGCCGGTTGGTTGGCTGTGGATGAGCAGTTCTCGGTGGGGGTTGGATGAATAGGACCCTGTTGTAGTAGGCCGTTGCCCTGGATGAACATGACCCCGAGGAGGCTGCCGCACCCCAGCCAGTTGGGGATGGATGAACATGACCCCATGGAGGCTCTATGAACAGTAGCCGGTGGAGGCTGGATGAACAGTAATCGTGGATGAATAATATCCCGTGGGGGCTGGAGGAGGTCGATGGTGGATGAATAGTAGCCCGTGGAGGTTGGAGCGAGGCAGTAGATGGCGGATAAATAGGACCCCGTTTCGACCGTAGGCGCTCCAACACAAGTCTGTTTCCTCCGTTTTGCGATATGCCACACCCCCCCGATCAACAGGACCCCGTTTCGACCATAGGCACTCCAACACAAGTCTGTTTCCTCCGTTTTGCGGTACGCCGGACCCTTCCCGAAGAACAGGACCCCGTTTTGACCATACATAGTCGAACAGAAGGCCCGTTTCCTCCATTCTACGGTACGCCAGACCTCATTTCAGCTGTTCCATCCAAGCCGGTTGGCTCCCGATGAACACGACGCTGTTGCTGTCGTCCGCTGCCTGTCCATGTAGACAATCCCTGGCCGTATGTATGCGCAAGTAGGCATTCGAGACCCCGCCCGTATGTACGTATGTTGCCGTATTTTTTGGCATCTGGCTATACATACGTGTACACAGTTTAGAAGGGACTGCCTGAACTGCTACGTCGGGGGCTTGCCGAGTCTTCCTCCGCCGCCAACTCGATGTCTTCTACTACTACACGTGCCACTGCTTGCTCGGCCACGGTTCATCGTTGTAGAGAGACCGATCGACCAGTATGTACGTACATGTTCGCGACAATGCTACGTGCACTTCGACACGGTGGGTCCCAGCTGTCAGGGAGGATAAGGATGCACTTCCTTGCATGTGAAGATATAGATTGTGGGTCCCGGCTGTTAGGAGGAGGAATGATTTTATTTTGCGAGTAATAAGGAGGCACTTCCTAGGTTTTGAAAATGTAGCTGGTAGGTCCAACAGTCAGCCTCACAGCCTAAAATTCACTTCCGTTGGCTGTCGTTCGTTGACCTTGTTGACCACGAGGCGCCGAGAGCATCAAGGCGCTGGATGATGTGAGGCCTAGGAAGGGAATGACGAGGAGCCAGAGAAGACCAAGCGGGTGGATGCCCACGCGGAGGGGAGTACGAGGGTTCACTGGTTCGGCTGTGGTGTAAGTCCGCCATCGCTGGAGAATAACAGGGGGTGTGGGTGAGTAGAGGGAAGGTCTGGCCATTCGTAGTATGGTCGGTCCGTGAGGCCTACCCAGCAGCACAACCAGCCATGGGAGGCTGGAGCAGGCAGTACGGCGGGCCTGGTTTGGGCGGCTGGAGCAAGAAGACCAAAGGTTGAAGACACAGCACGACCATTGATTTAACATCCAATGGTGAGTGCAGCTAGAATCGTTTTGACTAAGTTGACAAAACCCGTACACGTGAACTTAGTTGGCCCACAAGTCAACCTCCAAATTTGGTGGTCCTAGCTAGCAGGGGGAATCATTTTTCTGCTCGTAATAAGGTGGCACTTCCTTGCGTGCGAATATGTTTTCTAGGTTTTCTAATTTCTTCTTTTCGAGTTAGATTAAAAAGAAAACAATTTAGCATCTTTGGTATAATCTATATTTTTGCAAAATGGATAATAATAAAGCTGGTGGGTCCCAGCTGTCAAGGAGAGGTAACTTCTTTTCCACGTAATGTGCGTGTGCTTCAGCGCCTAGGGACAGGGGATCAGAGTTTGTCGACAAACTATGGCGGTCGATGGTCAGGGCCTCAAGACCTTGGCGAAAACCGTCGAGCGCCTGCGAGGTCGGCGGTCAGGGCCTCAGGACCTTGGCGAAAACCGTCGATCGGGACCCAGACGACTATACTTGGGTAGTAGGGAATTAGGGATCGTAGCAAAGAAATATGGGAACTCATGATGGAAAGAAAACAAAATTGGGAATTGCCCCGGGAGTAGTAGAAGGGATTCTCAGGGTGGTTTGTAGGCTTCCTAATGTACCTGCTAGCTCGACTGTTTTGCATAGACAAAATCAAGGCTACTTAGCCTGTTACCGCGAGGCTGGGTATCGGGCCAGGGTCAAGGTCTAGTTGTACCACCTGGCGCGGGGCCCCTGGATATCGGGGGCCCGGGGCGGCTGCCCTTGCTCCCCCTCAGGGCCGGCCCTGCCGGTCGCACCCCTTGTATCTATATATGTGCCTAGTGCATGATCAATGAGAATATCGATGTACACAATCCTAGCTCCTAGCCGCCACCCCGGGCCGCCGCCGCTACCTTCTCCCACTGCGCCACTCCTCCTCCTCATTGCGGCCGTGCCGCCCCTCTCCCTGCCGCCGCGCCGCCCCTCCCAAATCCTAGCCGCCGCCAATCGTCCTCCTCACTGTGCCGCCATGTCCTTCGTCGCCTCCTCCATCTCCAACACCTTCGCCGGGCCGGACCCTGCTGAAATCCGCGACATCAACATCCACGAACGCGTCCCCGTTGTCCTTGATGCCACCGACTCCACATACTTTGCGTGGAAGATGTACTTTTCGCTGCTCTTCCGCGAGAACAATCTCATGGATCATGTTGACGGCACCGTTGACTCCCGCACCATGGTTGGGGACTCCGAGTGGACCGCGATCAACGCCACGCTCATCCGATGGTTCTTTACCACCATCTCCAAAGACCTGTTTCACACGGTCGTGAGCGATGGTGATGACGCCCGCGCCATGTGGGTCAAGCTCAACGGCCTCTTCACTCACAACAAGCTTCAGCGCTGTGTTTTTTTGCATCATGAATTTTTTGACTATCATTAGGATGAACAGTCCATCGGATACTGCTGCCGCCGCCTGAAGACGTTGGCGAATGAACTCCGTGACATCGCGCCAAGGTTGATGACAACCTCCTCCTCAGCAGCTCACCGTCGGCCTCAACAAGGACTTCGGCAACTCCGCCTCCAACCTCATTTTGATGCCGGAGCCCTCCTTCCTCAAGTTTGTGGCATACTTGCGGTTGGAGAGGTGCCGGATGAAGCGGGTCAAGAAACGTCTACAGCACCACGCCCTCGGCACCAGCACCTCCTACGGCCCCTCGCCGCCAGCCGCCCTGCCCGTGCCGTGGCAACAGCCCCCCACGCCTCCGGGGTTCTTCCCCCTCCCGCCCATGCCGCCCGCCCCTCCCGCTGCCCCCCAGCAGCAGCCGGGTGGCGGGCGCCGCGGCAACCACCACGGGGGCGGCCGCAAGAAGCAGCAACGGGCGCATGGGAGGGGGGGAGGGCTTGTCAGCAGCAGCAGGCCACCCCACCGTGGACTTACGACACCAACCGTGGATGGGCGTTGTTCACGCGTATCGATACCCGTCCCTCGGCCTCCCGTCCCGGGCATCCTTGGGCCCCGTCCGGTGAGCCATCATGCGCACTTTTCTCGTGAGAACCAACCTTGTCTCCATTCGTCTCCCCATTCGTCGCCTTGCTCGTGAGAACCCTATTACTGTTGAATTTGACGATATTGGCTTTTCTGTGAAGGATGCCCGTATACGGATGGTACTTCACCGATGTGACAACCCGGACGAGCTCTACCCAGTGCATCCTTCTGCCTCCATCACCACCCGTCCAGTTGCCCTCGCCACTAGTGTCGATCTTTGGCATGCCCGCCTCAGTCACCCCAACTCCACAGGTTTGCGTCAGATTCTTCAGAGTTTTTCATCTCATGTAATAAGGTTGACAACCACACTTGTCAGGCCTGCCGTCTTGGCAAGCATGTTCGTATTCCCTTTAGCGAGTCTATAAACATTTCCAATTTCCTATTTCAGTTATTGCATAGTGACGCTTGGACGTCCCCGGTTGCAAGCAACACGGGTTATCTATACTATTTGGTGATATTGGATGATTTTTCTCATTATGTGTGGACATTTCCTCTCCGTCGCAAGTCCGACGCTCTTGCCACACTCATCACTTTTTATTCATATGTCACCACACAGTATGGCCATCCTATTTTTTCCTTGCAAACTAACAACGAAAAAGAGTTTGACAACGTTGCCGTCCACAATCTCCTTACGTCTCACGGCACTATCTTTCGCCTCACTTGCCCCTACACGTCATAGCAGAATGGTCGCGCCAAGCGCGTCATCTGCACTCTTAATGTCTGTATCCGCATGTTGCTCTTCCACACCAATGTGCCTCCTCGGTTCTAGCCGGACGCTCTTGCGACCGCCAGCCTCCTCATTAACATTTGCCCATGTCGTCCCTGCTGGAACTATGCTCCTCACCAGCTCCTCTTCGGTACGGCTCCATCTTATGATGATCTTCGCATTTTCGGGTGTCTCTGTTATCCTAGCACCGCGTCCACCACCCCTCACAAACTTGCTCCCCGGTCGGTTCCTTGCGTCTTTCTTGGTTATCCTCCCAACACCAAAGATTATCGGTGCTATGATTCAGTGTCCCACCGCGTCTATACTTCGCGGCACGTGTACTTTGGTGAGCTCATGTTCTCGTTTCAACAGGTACCATCCTCCTCGGTGTCTCCCATGGGGCGGCTCGCCTCTACCACCACCTACGGCGAGCCGCCCCCATGCCCAGCCAAGCACTGGGCCCGGCCCTACCTGCACTTCAGGCGCCGGCCGCCCGCTCCCGTGGCACTTCGGGTGTGGCTGCCCCTGCAGGCGGCCCCACTACCGCAGCTCCCTCGGGCCGCCCTGCCGTCGAGGCCCCCGTCACGGCCCCCTCGGGCATCCCCGCTGCCGCCCCCGTCGCCGCGGCCTCTGGCGCGGTTGCGGGTGCCCCCCGGAGTCCTTGGAACCTAGCTCGACCTCCTCCTTGCCAATTCCTCCCTCGGTTCTACCAGCTGCAGCCGCACCTCTCACCGGTGCCGCCACTCGGGCTCGGATTGGGATGTTTCGTCCTAGCACGCGCTACACCTTCGATGAGTACGTGTGTGCTGCGTCTATGTCGGCCCCGTCGCTGCTACCCACCTCCGCCTGTGCAGCCCTTCGGGATCCGAACTGGCTTGCTGTGATGCGTGAGGAGTTTGATGCCCTGCAGCGCAACTGTACACGGCAGCTTGTCCCGTGGCCTCCCCGTGCCAATGTTATCACTAGCAAGTGGGTTTTCTGCCACAAGACTCGCCCCGACTGTTCCCGTGAGCACTATAAGGCGCATTGGGTGGTGCACGGTTTCCGCCAGCATGCTGGCATGGACTTCAGCGACACCTTCGCCCCAGTTCTCAAACTGGGCACGATTCACACTGTTCTCCAGCTTGCTGTTTCTCGCGCCTGGCCAGTTCACCAGCTCGACATGTCCAATGCTTTCTTGCATGTCCATCTCGACGAGCAGGTGTTTTGTCAGCAGCCTATTGGTTTCTTCGACACTGACTATCCGGACCACGTGTGCTTGCTCTCCCATTCTCTTTACGGGTTCAAGCAGGCGCCTCGGACCTGGTGCCAACGGACCATGACCTTCCTTCAGCAGCAGGAGTTCCGGTCCACACGGTTCGATGCCTTCCTGTTTGTTTATCACCAGGGCGCCGCCACTGCGTACCTTCTACTATACGTCGACGACATCATCCTGACTGCGTCCTCGGCAGTGCTACTTCAGTAGATCACAGCTCGCCTCGGCACCGAGTTCGCCCTAAAGGACTTGGGGGATCTCCACTACTTCCTCGGCATCGAGGTTGACCGCCGTGCCACTGGCTTCTTCCTGCATCAGCAGAAGTATGCCTACAGGCTTCTGGAGCGAGCCGGCATGCTTAACTGCAAGCCTGCATCCACGCATGTCGATACGAAGGCTAAGGTGTCCGACGTCGTGGGCTCTCCGTTATCGACGCCTCCTCCTACCGCTCCATCGTCAGTGCTCTTCGGTACCTCACATTGGCGCATCCGTATATCCAGTATGATGTCCAGGAGGTGTGCCTCCACATGCATGCTCCTCGTGACACTCATTGGGCTCTGGTGAAACGTATTCTCCGGTATATACGTGGCACCACGGCTATGGGTCTCACCCTAACGGAATCACCCGACACCAGCCTCGTTGCCTACTCCGACGCCGACTGGGCTGAGTGTCCCGACACTTGGCGTTCCACTTCCGGCTACTGCGTCTACCTTGGGCTCTCTCTGATTTCGCGTCCATCTAAACGACAAACCACAGTCTTACAATCGAGCGCCGAGGCTGAGTACAGGGCAGTGGCCAACGTCATCGCGGAGTGCTCCTGGCTACGACAGCTCCTTCAGGAGTTGCTATGTTAGGTTTCCACAACCATGCTTGTCTACTGCGACAATGTAACCGCAGTCTACCTCGCTGCCAACCCTGTCCATCATCGCCGCACAAAGCATATTGAGCTCGACATTCACTTTTTTCAGGAGCATGTAGCACTTGGTCGTGTTCGAGTTTTCCATGTGCCCCCTGATCAGTAGTTCGCCAATGTGATGACGAAGGGACTACCCACCTAGACCTTCGAGGGATTTCGGTCCAGTCCTCGTGTCATCGGCGACGCTTCAACTGGGGGGGGTGTTGAACATGTGTACACTTATGTAGGTCCGGGTTCTGTATGCCACACCTGTAGTGTCTCTCTCCCTCTGTATTTACTTGTATCTTCGGAGGCAATACACCGGTCGCACCCCTTGTACCTATATATGTGCCTAGTGCACGATCAATGAGAATATCGATGTACACAATCCCTTCTACATTTATGATAATGCAGTTACACGTACACTGAGTATCCGATATACTCCGATAACACCTAGCTTACTTATTTTCATTTTCTTTTCGTGAATGCTAGGCGTCGGCCGGCCGGCCCAAATTTTGGTCGGCTTTGTGCTAACAGTCAGATGCAGCCCTCGCATAGCCGTCCGATCCTTGCTTCCCACCGAGCATGAGATCTGAGACAACACACCAGCACATGGCAGCCGCACCTCGCCGAGCCGTCACGTTGCGCATGTCCACTCTCCCCCGTTTTCCATTGTCGTTGATAGTTGCCGTTTTGGTCCTCGTCGATGCTTGCGGCCGATGCTTGACGTAGACGCTCGCAACAAAAACAGACTACAGTGGTAGCAAAACCAGACAACGGTGGTAGCAAAAAATGGTCGCCGCCGATGCTATCAGACACTTGTGGATAATGAGCTTCATTCATTATGTGCTCGATTTTGCTGCATTAATTCCTTTTACAGCCCGCCATGCCGGCTCCCAGGTAAGGGGTCGGATAACGCCGTCCCTTCACCCGAGCTGACCGAGAGCACCTCGGGCGGGCGCGCACGTCCCTCCTTTGCTCATGATGAGCTTGGGGAGGTTTCTTCACATTAGGACCGTATTATGTTAAGCATAGTGACTGGTGCTGATGTGCCTATGGCCAAGGTCTAGACCTCAGTCACAGAGGACCAAGGGGAAAAGACCCCCTGGTTTCTGAAGAACCAATGCTTAACTGCCCGGAGTTCTAGGTCCCAACCGCTCCACCACCGACAAGCCGCGTGGACGCAACCACTACCACTCCAGCGAGGACGGGGCCGAGGACACCTAGCCGCCCCTCCTGGGTGACATAAGGAGATAGAGGCTGCTCTCAAGAGCTCCTCGATTCTGTACGAGCACCATGCCATTCTTGGTACGACGTCAATATGTTTCGATCTGTCAGGGCCGGAATGGTAGAGGCCTTGTAACGCCCCAAGACCGGCGCTATAGATGCCTTCCATGTATTGCGTGACCGTTGTGTGTATTATTGGTGTTGTTGTTGCATTTCATCTTGGCATCATGCGCTTTGCATCTGCATTTGTTTTCGAAAACTTGCACCGTGTTTAGTTGCCTCTTCTCTCCATTATCTTCGCTGACCGCTCCAGGCCAAACCACACTCTTGCACACGATCGCCTTGTCTCTCTACACAACCACGACCCTTCTTGCCGTGTCCAAAATTTTCCCAGACCCGACCCGAGCAGTCGTGACCAATGGGTCCGGAACATCCCTAAACATCCGTAAAATATCTTCGTTTTGTTTATTTGACTCCCTAGCCTATTTTTCTCGACCGCCCGATCTAAATCGGAGGGTCCAATTGGACCTCTACCCAAAATCCACTTGCTATATAAAGACCAACCCTAAAATCTAGGGACATGTCCCATTGATCCCTCTCGGCCGCCGCCACTTTCTTCATCGGGATCCCCTCATCGATCTCCCTTGATCCCCTCGCCCAATTCCACCAACCGAAGCCGCTTCCTCCTTGCTTGTTTTCCCCATCGGGCCAACCATCTCCTCTCCCTCGATCCACCCATTCCCGCAGCTCCACCCCACGGCTTCCAGATCGAGCGAGCTCGATCTCCAGCAGCAGCGCCTTGGTTGCCTGCAGCTCTGTCACCGTCGGGAACGAGTCCCTCCACCCCGTCAATTCCCGGCGCCTCAGCCTCACCCTCGCGACCCCGCCGCCTCCAGTGAACGTCGCCGGCGACCACTTTGAGCCGGACCCTGCGCCCCTGCCTCTCCCTTCCTCTTCCTTCTCTCCTGCCTCTCTCACCTGCTCCCTCTGTTCATGCAACAGGGAGCCCCCGAGGAGTTTGCGCCGGGAGTCCTCGCTTCCCGCGCCCGGACGACGTCGTCCTCGAGCTCCCCGACACCGGTCCTCGCCAGCAGCACCCCTGCGCCGCACGCCCATGCCTTCCTTCCCACGCCCGGATCTGCTGCCGCCCCGTCTTCACCTTGCCGGAGTTGCCCCGTCGTCGCCAAATTCCACGCCGCCGCTACTCTGTTTCCTATCTAGCAGAGGAGGACGGTGCCTCTCCTTCGAGTCATTCGAGCAGCAGGAGCCCGTTCGTCCCGAGTGTTGACCGCACCTCCAACAGCCTCCAAGGCCGAGCCCCAAGCCAGCCGGCTTGCATCCTCTACACCGAACGGCCCAAGGCCACTTGGTGAGCAGTCCCAGATCCAGCACTCACTAGTCCGGCCCAGTCCAGCAGTTTCGGCCCATTATGTTTTTTTCCTGTTCCAGCGATTTTAGCTATTTATCCAGGGAGTACAGTTTTACAGAAAAACCCTCAATGTTCATGCATTTATATCTCTCAAACCGTGCATCAGATTAAAATGATTTATATATGCAAGATGCTTAGAATTTTGTCTAGTTTAATAATATGCTACTTTTCATCCATGTTTAAAATGTTTAAAATGCTGTTTGTTTTAATTTGCTCTAATGTCATGCTAAAATGGTTTATTTCATAACTAAATAACCGTTGCTCGGTTTTAAATAAACTTTATATGTAAATGGGGTGGAAAAATGCCTAGTTTAACATGGTGCACTTTATTTTCCTGTTTAACAAAAATAAAATATGTTTTAGGGTAGAACAGTACCAAATTCAAAAGATGCATAAGGGGATTTTCCGGAATTGTTGTTTGTTGTTTCCGGCCTCATCTATACTTGCCTAAATAGTTAGTTTACTTATGCTTCACTTCTTGCCATGTTAGTCAACATTTAATATTGTTGGGTACATAAACGAGAGAGAACTAAATAAATGAATGTGGTGTTTCGTTGATATGCAACTCGTTGCATATTGAGCTCCACTTAATTTGTAGTATTGTTTGTTGCAAATTGCCATGCCATGCCTCATTAAACCGGACATGCATCATACTTGTTTGTGCATCATGCCATGTTTATGCTTGTGTGTTTACCATGTTGTCTGCTTCTTTCCGGTGTTGCTTCTTAGTTCCGGTAATGTTGCGGTTGTGAGGATTCGTTCGACTACTCCCGTTCGTCTTCTTCATGGACTCGTTCTTCTTCCTAGCGGGATTTCAGGCAAGATGACCGCTACCCTGGATCTCACTACTATCATTGCTATGCTAGTTGCTTTGTTCTATCGCTATGTTGCGCTTCCTATCACTTGTTCTTCAAGCCTTCCCAAATTGCTATGCCAGCCTCTAACCTTTTTCACCCTTCCTAGCAAACCGCTGCTTGGCTATGTTACCGCTTTGCTCAGCCCCTCTTATAGTGTTGTTAGTTGCAGGTGAAGTTGAAGATTGCTCCATGGTGGACAGGATTATGTTGGGATATCACAATATCTCTTATATTATTAATGCATCTATATACTTGGTACAGTGTGGAAGGCTCGACCTTATGCCTGGTGTTTTGTTCCCCTCTTGCCGCCCTAGTTTCTGTCATACCGGTGTTATGTTCCCGGATTTTGCGTTCCTTACACGGTTGGGTGATTTATGGGACCCCCTTGATAGTTCACTTTGAATAAAACTCCTCCAGCAAGGCCCAACCTTGGTTTTATCATTTGCCTCACCTAGCCCTTTTTCCCTTGGGTTTCCGGAGCCCGAGGGTCATCTTTATTTTAGAACCCCCGGGCCAGTGCTTCTCTAAGTGCTGGTCCGAACCGAGTAGACTACGGGGCCCCCTCGAGGTAACTCGAGGTCTGGTTTTACTAGTAGGATGTCTCATCCGGTGTTGCCCTGAGAACGAGATATGTGCAGCTCCTATCGGGATTGTCGGTGCATCGGGCGGCTTTGCTGGTCTTGTTTTACCATTGTTGAAATGTCTTGTAAACCGGGATTCCGAGACTGATCGGGTCTTCCTGGGAGAAGGTATATCCTTCGTTGATCGCGAGAGCTTATCATGGGCTAAGTTGGGACACCCCTGTAGGGTATTATCTTTCAAAAGCCGTGCCCACGGTTATGTGGCAGATAGAAATTTGTTAATGTCCGGTTGTAGATAACTTGACACCTGATCCGAATTAAAACGCATCAACCGCGTGTGTAGCCGTGATGGTCTCTTCTCGGCGCAGTCCCGAAAGTGAACACGGTTTCTGGGTTATGTTTGACGTAAGTAGGAGTTCAGGATCACCTCTTGATCATTGCTAGTTTCATGACCGTTCCTTTGCTTCTCTTCTCGCTCTTATTTGCGTATGTTAGCCACCATATATGCTTAGTCGCTGCTGCAACCTCACCACTTTACCCCTTCCTTTTCCATTAAGCTTTGCTAGTCTTGATACCCATGGTAATGGGATTGCTGAGTCCTCGTGGCTCACAGATTACTACAACAACAGTTGTAGGTACAGGTTGTGCGATGATCATGACGCGAGAGCGATGTTTGCTTGTGTTGGACTTTCTTCTTCTGCTTCTTCTTCGTTCAAGGGATAGGTTCCAGGTCGGCAGCCTGGGCTAGCAGGGTGGATGTCGTGTGAGTTTCTGTTTGTGTTTCATCCATAGTCGAATGGTGCTCTTATGTAAGATGATGTTGTATTCGTGTGGCATTGTATGCCTTATGTATGTATCCCTACCTATTATGTAATGTTGATGTAATGATATCCACCTTGCAAAAACGTTTCAATATGCGGGTCTATCCTTGGTGGGACCTTTGAGTTCCTTTTGGATAGGGTCGCATATTGGGCGTGACAAGTTGGTATCGGAGCCTCGACCGACCATAGGAGCCCCCTTGATTGTTGGCCGTTGTTGAGTCTAGAAGAAAACTATTTTTGAGTCTTTGTATTATATATATATCGGAGAGTAGGATTCTTTTTACTCCTCAGTCCCTTCGTCTCTCTGGTGAGATCTCCTGACGTAGATGTTTTGACTTTCCTCTCCTCAAATTTCACTAAAAAAATTTAGGATCACGCGGGTATCTTGGAATCGTTCCGATGGTTTTGTGACGAGAACATTGTTCTTGGTGCCTCCTGTCTTTTATGTGGCAGTGACCCGGGGAGTTGAGCTCCGAGGTATTGTCGTCACAATTTTATCGTTGCAGTTCTGGAATACCTGAGTTTTGCCGACATCGAAAATCTCTTTTATGCAGTTGTTGGTGAGATAACCTCGACGCCACCCAGTACTGGGGAGTTTGGGAGTATTGCCATAGCTTGTATAACGGATGCTTTTCGGAGGTTGAGGTACATGATTTCCGAAGGTTTCTTTATTATGTATTGACGGATGGATACAACTTGGATGTAGGTATTGTTAGTTTGGGTGAGATATATTGCTTCCCCTGTATCCTCAACACCAGATTGCATAACCAGAAAGTTTCGGGAGTTTTATAGGTGGGAATTCAAGTAGCTCCTAGAATATCTTTTCGACAGATGCATGATATGGGATTGGTTAAATCTCTATCATATGTATTTGTTCCGGCTTATTATGCAAGCCAAATCCTTTGTTTTATTTTTATTTGTGGTATTTGAGTTGCTTCAATGTCAAGTGTTGATTCCATACCTTTCAAGCGGTGTTCTCATATTTCTGTGGGAGTACTAATCCTTTTGATCATCGAGATTGTCATGTCAATTCTTTCCAACCGGTGTGCTTCTCTTCAAGTGGATCCGATCATTTCAACATTTGTGAGATCAATTCTAAGTTTTCTCAACGCTATCCATTCCATCTGCCCCAAGTTGCCTTTGTTTTCCCTCCCTCCCACCCTTTTCCCATGGACTCATATATTTTAATCAAGTATCCATTTATTCATGTGAAGTCTCTTCACTCTTTTCAATCAATGTTCTGATCCGGTGATCCCTTGTGAAGATGCTCACGAGCTTCAAGTTCATCATTCTTCATTCTCGTATTCTTCTCCGGTGGATTAATTTCAAGCTTCGGTGTTGATCATATCTCTTCCTTTTGTTTCACATATCTTCCCATGTGAATTTCTTATCCAAGGTTCTCTTATTTATTCACCTTGCCCAGTTCATATCCGGAGTGTGGAAGATATCTTGGAAGATTCATGTTTCCATTCTCAATCCGTTCAAGTTATTTTGAGGTTGTTACCTCATTCAAGCCATTTAATTCAACCGGTGCAATCCCGCCTTTCAATCAATCGTCCAACGGTGTTTTCTTTTGAGTGGGCCCTAACCCACAGGTCTTTTCCCAGGATCTTACCTGACTCTTCTAATTTATCCGGAGCGATTTCCAAAGTCTTTCGAAGTTTGATGTAAGAATGAATTTTCATCAGTCATATTCCTTCTCCAAGATCGCTTTCAAATCATTTTCATCTTTGGCTCAATCTTTCCTCTTTTAATCCTTCCGGAGTGCCTCAACAATTTGGTGGTGTTTCTCCTTGTCATTCTCGGATTTTGAAGACCGAAGAAGATTTCCTCTTAAATCCTTACCCGTTCTTCCAGAGATTCATGGTTCTAGCTTCATGCCATCCTCATAATTGTTTTTGATTGTGACAATTCTTTTCTTACCATCCGGAGCATTTCATGAGTTGTTTCCATTTCTTTCCTCTGAAGGCCATCATGTCATAATTTTTCATTCTCAGCGTGTAGCTATCATTCTCCAAATCTTACCGGTGAATCGTTATAATATCCTCTAATCAGTTCGTGATCTCTTCGTTCTCAGGTAGCTAAATCCCCTCAGTATCTTCATTCATTTTCCAATTCTTCCCGGTGAATCGTGCCTTTGCTACATTCATTCTCAATTCTTACGGTGGTTCGTTCAGGATTTCTCTTCCTCCGTTATCATATCAAATATTCGTTGTTTCCAAATCCCACCTGTGGTTCCATCAATACCTTCTCAAGTTTGCGCTATCTCTATCCTTAATCCCTCAAGAAGAATAAGTAGTATGCCAAATCCATTGCTTGCCATCAATTTAATTTGATGAAGGATAAGCATACAATATATCTTATTCTTATTTCCTCGAGGTGATTGAATTCTTTTCTTCCGGAGATTGTTCATGATGAAGTAATTCTCGGTTCTAGTGTTTCATCTATTCTTTTTCCGGAGTTCCAAGTTTTCCAATTTATCTCATTGGAACCTCCATCTAAATCATTGCAAGGCTTCTCCTCGTGTTTTCAACTTCTCTTTCTTTTTATCATCCTTTTATTACCAGAGTTCTTCATGGAGGCTCTACATGGTGGTTCATCAAGGATTCTTTTCATTCTTCAATTGTTCTTCAAGATTTCTCTTGAAGTTATGACCCACCAAGCTATACTCTAACATAAACATGGTGTTCAACACACGTTTTGTTTTGAGGAGCTCAAGTATTCTTCATCTTGCATTCCAAAGTGTAATTCTTTCTACCTTATCTTTTGAGGTGGTGTTATGTCACTCTTGACAATTTCCTTCATGGTTCATGATTTATATTGTTGTCAAGAATGAGGTATTTTAAATCCATCAATCTCTTCTTTGGAGTTATCTTGGTATAGATTTCACCTAAAGCCTCCCCTAAGGAATGTTGCTATTTGTGGTGCTTATCAATGATCCGAGTTTTCTCCTATCCTCTCGACAAAAGAAGTTTTCATCTCTTCTTTGATCTCAAACAAGCAATTGTTTTTCGTTAGTGGCAGAATTTCACCTCAAGTGTTGAGATGTTTCCATAAGTCGACAACAAGCTTATTCATTTCATTGTTGGTTTTCCAACGACTCTATTATAACCTTCTTGGAAGGGTGCTTTCTAAGTTCATTTGTGGCAGAAATTGGCGTTTTCTTCTCCATTCTTTTATTCCAATGATCTATCTTCTATTCTTTCTCCGGAGGCATGGTGATGTTCCTCTCTTCACTCATCATCTCGAGTTGTGAGGATCATGTTCTTTTCATGCTTATCCATTTAACCGGAGTGTTGTCCGAATTTGATCTTCCTTGTTCCTTGTTTATCTCGTTTCAACCAGAGTGGTCTCAATTCTTTCTTGTCCATTGTACTCGCCATTCATAGCTTTGCAACCTCCAAGGTACACATGGTGTTCCTTGTTTCTATTTTCTACCGCGGTGCTATCGATCGTGTTCAACTCTGCTGTGTTCTTTCTCTCCACTTTTCAACCTTTCAAAGAACTTTGGTTTCACTCATTTGTCGAAGAAGCAACTTAGTTTACCTCTTCTCTTCCTCTTCCGTTTCTCTCCGGTGCCATCCTAGATCTCAGGACGAGATCCTCTCGTAGTGGTGGAGTGTTGTAACGCCCCAAGACCGGCGCTCCAGATGCCTTCCATGTTTTGCGTGATTGTCGTGTGTATTATTGGTGTTTTTTTTGCATTTCATCTTGGCATCATGCGCTTTGCATCTGCATTTGTTTTCAAAAACTGGCACCCATGTTTAGTTACCGCTTCTCTCCATTATCTCCGCTGACCGCTACGAGCCAAACCACACTCTTGCACACGATCGCCTTGTCTCTCTACACAACCACGACCCTTCTTGCCATGTCCGAAATTTTCCCGGACCCGACCCGGGCAGTCGTGACCAATGGGTCCGGAAGATCCCTAAACATCCGTAAAATATCTTCATTTTGTTTATTGGACTCCCTAGCCTATCTTTCTGGACCGCCCGATCTAAATCGGAGGGTCCGATTGGACCTCTACCCGAAATCCACTTGCTATATAAAGACCAACCCTAAAATCTAGGGACATGTCCCATCGATCCCTCTCGGCCGCTGCCACTTTCTTCATCAGGAACCCCTCACCGATCTCCCTCGACCCCCTCGCCCAATTCCACCAACCGAAGCCGCTTCCTCCTTCCTCGTTTTCCTCATCGGGCCAACCATCTCCTCTCCCTCGATCCACCCATTCCCGCAGCTCCTCCCCACGACTTCCAGATCGAGCGAGCTCGATCTCCAGCAGCAGCGCCTTGGTTGCCCGCAGCTCCGTCGCCGCCGGGAACGAGTCCCTCCGCCCCGTCAAGTCCCGGCGCCTCAGCCTCACCCTCGCGACCCCGCCGCCTCCAGCGAACGTCGCCGACGACCACCTTCAGCCGGACCCTACGCCCCTGCCTCTCCCTTCCTCTTCCTTCTCTCCTCCCTCTCTCGCTTGCTCCCTCTGTTCATGCAACAGGGAGCCCCCGAGGAGTTTGCGCCGGCCATCCTCGCCTCCCGCGCCCGGACGACGTCGTCCTCGAGCTCCCCGACACCGGTCCTCTCCAGCAGCACCCTGGTGCCGCGCGCCCATGCCTTCCTCCCCACACCCGGATCTGCTGCCGCCCCGTCTTCACCTTGCCGGAGTTGCCCCGCCGTTGCCAAATTCCACGCCGCCTCTGCTCTGCTTCCTATCTAGCAGAGGAGGACGGCGCCTCTCCTTCGAGTCGTTCGAGCAGCAGGAGCCCGTTCATCCCGAGCGTTGACCGCACCTCCAACAGCCTCCAAGGCCGAGCCCCAAGCCAACCGGCCTGCATCCTCCCACTTGGTGAGCAGTCCCAGATCCAGCACTCACTAGTCCGGCCTAGTCCAGCAGTTTCGGCCCGTTATGTTTTTTTCCTGTTCCAGCGATTTTAGCTATTTATCCAGGGAGTGCAGTTTTACAGAAAAACCCTCAATGTTCATGCATTTATATCTCTCAAACCGTGCATCAGACTAAAATGATTTATATATGTAAGATCCTAAGAATTTTGTCTAGTTTCATAATATGCTACTTTTCATCCATGTTTAAAATGTTTAAAATGCTGTTTGTTTTAATTTGCTCAAATGCCATGCTAAAATGGTTTATTTCATAACTAAATAACTGTAGCTCGGTTTTAAATAAACTTTATATGTAAATGGGGTGGAAAAATGCCTAGTTTAACATGGTGCACTTTATTTTCCTGTTTAACAAAAATAAAATATGTTTTAGGGCAGAACAGTACCAAATTCAAAATATGCATATGGGGATTTTCCGGAATTGTTGTTTGTTGTTTCCGGCCTCATCTATACTTGCCTAAATAGTTAGTTTACTTATGCTTTGCTTCTTGCCATGTTAATCAACATTTAATATTGTTGGGTACATAAACGAGAGATAACTAAATAAATGAATGTGGTGTTTCGTCGATATGCAACTCGTTGCATATTGAGCTCCACTTAATTTCTAGTATTGTTTGTTGGAAATTGCCATGCCATGCCTCATTAAACCGGACATGCATCATACTTGTTTGTGCATCATGCCATGTTTATGCTTGTGTGTCTACCATGTTGTTTGCTTCTTTCCGGTGTTGCTTCTTAGTACCGGAAATGTTGCGGTTGTGAGGATTCGTTCGACTACTCCCATTCGTCTTCTTCATGGACTCGTTCTTCTTCCTAGCGGGATTTCAGGCAAGATGACCACTACCCTAGATCTCACTACTATCATTGCTATGCTAGTTGCTTCGTTCTATCGCTATGATGCGCTTCCTATCACTTGTTCTTCAAGCCTTCCCGAATTGCCATGTCAGCCTCTAACCTTTTTCACCCTTCCTAGCAAACCATTGCTTGGCTATGTTACCGCTTTGCTCAGCCCCTCTTATAGCATTGTTAGTTGCAGGTGAAGTTGAAGATTGCTCCATGGTGGACAGGATTATGTTGGGATATCACAATATCTCTTATATTATTAATGCATCTATATACTTGGTAAAGGGTGGAAGGCTCGGCCTTATGCCTGGTGTTTTGTTCCACTCTTGCCGCCCTAGTTTTCGTCATACCGGTGTTATGTTCCCGGATTTTGCGTTCCTTACGCGGTTGGGTGATTTATGGGACCCCCTTGACAGTTCGCTTTGAATAAAACTCCTCCAGCAAGGCCCAACCTTGGTTTTATCATTTGCCTCACCTAGCCCTTTTTCCCTTGGGTTTTCGGAGCCCGAGGGTCATCTTTATTTTATCCCCCCGGGCCAGTGCTTCTCTAAGTGCTGGTCCGAACCGAGTAGACTGCGGGGCCCCCTCGGGGAAACTCGAGGTATGGTTTTACTCGTAGGATGTCTCATCCGGTGTTGCCCTGAGAACGAGATATGTGAAGCTCCTATCGGGATTGTCGGCGCATCGGGCGGCTTTGCTGGTCTTGTTTTACCATTGTCGAAATGTCTTGTAAACCGGGATTCCGAGACTGATCGGGTCTTCCTGGGAGAAGGTATATCCTTCGTTGATCGTGAGAGCTTATCATGGGCTAAGTTGGGACACCCCTGCAGGGTATTATCTTTCGAAAGCCGTGCCCACGATTATGTGGCAAATGGGAATTTGTTAATGTCCGGTTGTAGATAACTTGACACCTGATCCGAATTAAAATGCATCAACCGCGTGTGTAGCCGTGATGGTCTCTTCTCGGCGGAGTCCGGGAAGTGAACATGGTTTCTGGGTTATGTTTGACATAAGTAGGAGTTCAGGATCACCTCTTGATCATTGCTAGTTTCACGATCGTTCCTTTGCTTCTCTTCTCGCTCTTATTTGCGTATGTTAGCCACCATATATGCTTAGTCGCTGCTGCAACCTCACCACTTTACCCCTTCCTTTCCCATTAAGCTTTGCTAGTCTTGATACCCAAGGTAATGGGATTGATGAGTCCTCGTGGCTCACAGATTACTACAACAATAGTTGCAGGTACAGGTTGTGCGATGATCATGACACCAGAGCGATGTTTGCTTGTGTTGGAGTTTCTTCTTCTGCTTCTTCTTCGTTCAGGGGATAGGTTCCAGGTCGGCAGCCTGGGCTAGCAGGGTGGATGTCGTTTGAGTTTCTGTTTGTGTTTCATCCGTAGTCGGATGGTGCTCTTATGTAAGATGATGTTGTATTCGTGTGGCATTGTATGCCTTATGTATGTATCCCTACCTATTATGTAATGTTGATGTAATGATATCCACCTTGCAAAAGCGTTTCAATATGCGGGTCTATCCTTGGTGGGACCTTCGAGTTCCTTTTGGATAGGGTCGCATATTGGGCATGACAGGCCTTCATAAGCCTTTCAGAAGGTTTTGAGGTATGACAGTTCACACAACTATACTTACTACGTTAATGCTCAGTATGCTCAGTAGCCCTTTAAGGACAAGTTTTGCGAGAGAAAAAGTTGTTTGAGGACCTTCAAAATTTCCAAGCTTTTAATTCGTGCGTTCAGGAAACACTATGTCCTGCTTTGATTATATTGATGTGATGGAGTACAAAGTATAAAATGATCTACCTTGAGATCATATGATTGTGTTCTAAACCCTAAGGCTGATAATTGTGCCTCAAAATACTAAACTCCATGGCTTATATATACACTGGGGTACCTAGGTTACACACATGGTCGATTGCCAACACATTGGCTATTGACATATCCTTAGAGTGCGCGTCAAGTCTTCATAGGTTTCCATCTTGATCACGTTGAGGTTTACAACTTCGACAGTCCTTCCTTTCGGTGATCGGTGGGCCATGTGCCCGACCCACAGACTATGGGTCACACATATTAGTACCCTTAGTCCAGGACACCATCAGCGGTGAGCGGTTAGTGGAGCAACCGAGACGGTAGAGTTGCATCTCATTTAACAGCGCGCGCTCGACCGGCCAAAGCTTCGGTCACCAAGCCGTATTTAAATATTTCCCTTTTATTTTTCATAATGTAGTTACAGGTAAGCGGAGTACCGGATATATAACACTCAACTTACCCTTTTGTATTTTTTTGCATTCTATTTATTATAAATCCATTTGTCCCTTCGCCTCCTGCAGCGAGTCCACAGTCGATTAGGGTTTTTTGACCTCCCACTGGCGCTTCCACCGGTCTGCCTCGTCTTCAGTGGCCTTAGGGCCATGGAGGTGCGGTGAAGCCCGACCCTTGATGGCGGGAGGGTTGTTGTTCTGTTTTAGGTGTTCCTTTCAGGCCGATTAGGGTTTGTGTCCATGAAGATACAAAAAGGCCCTTCCTACCTAGGCCCCGTCCCGGTGATGCATCTAGCATTGTCGAAGGGAATGTGGTGTCGTATCTCTGATGAATCTTGTGTGATTCGGTCATTATTGGTCTTTGATGGATCTCCGCGGATCCAGTTCGTTCGTCTGTCTACAGACTGGATCCTTCCGATCTACGCTTCACTTCATCAGCGGAGGTTACTGTTCTAGTGTGCTAGACTGCTAGTCCTATGGGACATAGAACGATGACTTTCCGACTGTGTACTGCAACAAGTTTTGCCGACTCTGGTGAGAGAGGGCGATGACGACTATGCGCCTTTGGCTCGCTCTAGTGCTTGTAGTCATCGTTAGGTGATCTATGAACCTGAATGTAATTTTTGTTATTTCTAGTGTTGCTTGTACTGCCATGACATATGATGAATAGATTAGAAGTTTTCTCGCAAAAAAAGTTTCGTTTACTTTTACCCTTCATTTGTGCTTTTTATTTCATTTTTTCTTTCCCCTATCTTTCTCAACCATTCTCTCTCAATAGTATTTTGATCACTTTTTCCCGTCCTATGTTTCCCGCCCTCTCTCTTTACTGCTACTTTCCCACTTTAAAATTGTGCATTAGATTTTTACTCTTCACACCACCCTTTTATACCCATGATTAAGACCCCATGCAAAATGAGAAGTATGTTCGACCCTTCCTCATGCGTCTCCATTTCTGGCAGGCCCCACGATGTCTACCATGGCCGTGACTTTATTGAATTGATCATCGCTCGGGTGATCTATTTCTAGCAGAATGTTCTTGGCGATGTATGCGGTCGCCATAAGGTTATGGATCGGGGTGCGATGAACCATCACATCGCCTGATTCCTCTTCAAGGATGGAGATGTGGATCTAGTGGGTATACGCTACCACATGAGTGGTGTTGACGGGGGCCGCATGGTGTGGCCTCCGCCATTGCTCCATGTCGATGGTGGTAGCCCACCTGTTGGCGCATTCTGATCATGTTGCAGGCGTAATTGTGCCTACGTGAGGGCTTAATGTTGGGCCTCCATGTCCTTTATCTTCGGATCGTTACCAACGTTCAACATGTGAAGGACTCCGAGCTCAGCCATTGTAGCTGCATCAGGGTCGGTTGCATTCGCACCATCGGGTTGTGGGCGAACTGGCACTTGGAGTGTCAGTGCCGGTGTTGACCACGAGGTCCTCCTCCAGTGCTACTCCTGAAGGGCGGATATCAAGCTCTCGTCCTCAAACTCATATTGAATCCACCTTTGCCACAAGCTAGTAGGGGCGGGCTTGTGGGTTTGTTGATGTAGATAACAGGCAATGCTTGAGCATTGGCTCCTGCACTCGGTGAAGTGTCGGGTTGCAAAGATGCATTTTGCCAAACTGGTCGATGATGAACTTCAGGCTCCCAAAGATGAGAACTGGGACCTCGGAGAGGGAGAAATGAGGTTAAGGTAACCCACCGCATTGGTGATGAAGCTCGGGGTGCCAAAGGATCCCAACTTATTGTGCTTGCTAGAAATCGGGTGTTACAGGCTCTCCGCACTGTTTTTCGTGGATGTCGCCTTTACAGTCGGCCATCTCCTTTCTTCCTGCACTAGTCCCATCTAGGCATGTGTGTGCCATGTGTTCACTTTGGCTCTCAGCTGCCCATCGATGTTTCTGTTGCCCCAACTTACCTATCCATGTGTGTGTACTCTGCTCGATTCTTGCGAATGATTTTCGTAGCCCTACAAATCAAGGGAGGGGGAGAAATGTGTTGGCTGTGTTGGTTGTGTGTGTCGCTTGGTGATGTGCATAGTGTGTCTACTCTGCAGGGTGTTACATACACCCATTCAGCCTTGAGTTGCGGTGCCACACGACCCAGCAAATGCAGCACACGCTGCACGGGGTGCCACTCGCACAACACAACCACCGCAACTGTTGTAAGGTATGGTAATTCTACGAAGTTGTGAGTGGAAAGGAGCTTCTGCGTGGCAGGGAAGTATGTCTGGTGGTATTAAAATTATTGCACTTGACGTGCCTTGAGGCTCATGCAGTCCATATAGAGCAGAAAATGCAAGATGAGTGCCAAACATCTTTTGGACTCCGGATTAAATTACTAAGATCAGTTAATTAATCTTATTTCTTGTTCATATGCGATATGGTTAGTCAAGTTGTCTTAATCAAGTTATTATGTTCGTGTTACACTCCTAGTCTCTACCGGTGGTAAGTTCTAATTATTTTATATAGGTAGGCTGCAATGGTCTTAGGTATATTCTCTAGCCTACAATTATGTAAATCAACAGAATCTAAAACTTAATGTTACGCTCCAAATAAAATTGAGCTTGTAGAAAGTTTATACATGCACCGCAAAGATGAAAATGAATTTATATTTTTTGTTCGCCAAAAGGTTATAAATATACATAGGAATAACATCGATAATGAAATCTATCAATATCACCATGCAAGCACATTCAGCCAAGTTTGTTTGATTTATAATATCCGTGCACCAAATGCTAAGTACGCTTGATTTATAATATCCGCCGACTAGACGTGCTTCACCGCTACGCTGGAGACCATCTCCATCTCCTATACTTAAATACATGCATCAAACTATATAAGATACCTAGTTTCATTTGCAGAAACAAAGCAGAGCACACATTGCACACTAGTAGTAGCGCAATCCATCAAACATACCATGGACATCTCAAAAGCTTTGATCCTTAGCATCCTCGGGTGCCTCTGCTTCTGCAATTCGGTCCTAGCAGCTCGGGAGCTCAATGATGACTTGTCGATGGTGGCAAGGCACGAGAGCTGGATGGTGCAGTACAACCGTGTGTACAAGGACACTACTGAGAAGGCACGTCGATTTCAGGTGTTCAAGGCCAATGTTGGGTTCATCGAGTCATTTAACGCCGAGAACCGTAAGTTCTATTTGGGCATCAATCAGTTCACCGACCTAACCAACGAGGAGTTCAAGGCGACAAAGGCTAACAAGGGATACAAACCAAGCTTGGACAGGGTTCCTACCGGATTCAGGTACGAGAATGTAAGTTTCGATGCACTTCCGGAAACTGTAGACTGGAGGACCAAAGGTGCAGTAACTCCCATCAAGGATCAGGGCCAATGTGGTGAGCATATTAAGGATAATGATGTATTGGATATATGTTTACTTTCTTTGAGAATGTCGTCTTATAATATCTACTAAACCATAATAATGTGTAGGTTGTTGTTGGGCATTTTCTGCTGTCGCTGCTACGGAGGGCATTGTTAAGCTCAAAACTGGCAAGCTTATCTCATTGTCGGAGCAAGAGTTGGTGGATTGTGACGTCCATGGCGAAGACCAAGGTTGTGAAGGAGGGCTCATGGATGATGCCTTTAAATTCATTATCAAGAATGGCGGTCTCACCACCGAGTCCAACTACCCATATACCGCGGCAGATGACAAGTGCAAGGGTGGAACCAATGATGCCGCAACCATCAAAAGCTATGAGGATGTTCCAGCCAACAACGAGAGAGCCCTCATGCAAGCCGTCGCAAGTCAACCCGTCTCAGTAGCTGTAGATGGAGGAGATATGACGTTCCAGTTTTACAAAGGTGGAGTGATGACTGGCTCATGTGGCACTGACCTAGACCATGGTATTGCAGCTATTGGTTACGGCAAGACCAGCGACGGCACAAAGTATTGGTTGTTGAAGAATTCATGGGGAACAACATGGGGTGAGAACGGATATTTAAGAATGGAGAAGGACATCACCGACAAGAGGGGCATGTGTGGCCTTGCGATGGAGCCTTCTTACCCCACGGCATAGAAAGAGTGTCCTATGCCACATATCCTCCTATGCACACAAATATCAAATAATTGCCCGCATCCACTTTAATTAAGTATAGTTTGTATTTATATCTAAATTATGTACAAATTTATGTCTTGTATAGTATTTCATGTTCCATGTATACAATGTAAATTATGCCACATATATACAGATTGATGAAGAATTTGTGTTAGCTATATCTTCCAGACATTGTGAATTGGGCTGCCTTTTAATTGTGCCTTCATGCATGTGTAGTGAACTATTTGAGTAGTTCATGTTTTTACGGTAATCTTGGAACCATATAAACAATATGTGAAAATGATGGAGCTGATTTGTAAATAAAAGTTGAAGCATGATGAATGTCAATTCTTAAATCTTGAAGAAATGAATTATGACGGACCATTCTCTTCCCAAATCCCCGTTGTCCTGGTCGTTCAACCCTCGTACACCAGCCTCCTCTCCCCAACCCACAACGGCAGCCGCATGCCTCCTGCTGTCCTGCATGTACTAAAATTCAACAAACTAAAACTAGTGCTTTCTCGTAGAGTCGCAGTAGTAATTAGTACGCAAAGCACTGGCGCGTTCAATGTCCCATTGAACACTGGTGTTAAGTTTGTGCTGCGAGGTTCCAAACGTGGACAACCAGTGTTCCAGCAAATTTGTAGCGCTATGCAACTCCCGACGCTGAGGCTTGCTGTGGCCACCTCGAGCCCGTGTTGTACATGGCGAGAGGCTGAACAGGCACGAGCCCGGCCCGACGCCACGCAGGTGTCGTGGAACAGCCGCCAAAGCTCCGGCGACGGGCAGAGCGACGAGTGTTGTTCCGGTGGCTGACACGTACGGGGAATGTGGTGGATGTATTCTCCTCCTCGAAGCCTCCTCCTCTTAAGCTGCTGTACGGCCAAGTTGCTGGGCCGGAAGGCCGGATCGCAGCCAGACGAGACGAACAACACCTTTGCATATTGTGTCGGTGTCTCGATGTGCTCAGTGCCTTCACCGGGCGCGCTACCCTCGCCGGCCATGGCTTCCGTCGACGGACGTTTCTCTCTCTCCAAATGAGCATTACAGATCTGCTGTTCAAAGCAGTGGTCCATGGACCGGTAGCTCACGTTCTGAGCCATGCATGGGTTGATGGTGTAATCATGCTTACACATGAAAGATCCAACGGAAAACCATTTCGAATAAAGATAAGACATAGCCACACAGGGTGCTTTGGGACAGAGGAAAGAGACAGAGAAAGCAACATATTTACTGACAAAAAAAAGGAAGATAAAGAAAAAGAAAAAAACATAAACGAAAGCAACATATTCCAAGGAAAGAAATGGAAAAAGATAAAGATAAGCATCCCTTGTATTGTATGGTAAGACAGGTCCTGCAGGACCATTACAAATGTGCTTCTGGATTTACTAGTTTCTATATATTACTAGTTCCATGTCTCCCATGCTTTGCAGATGATAACAAACAATAAACAAACAAGACTCGGCGCGCGGTCCGCGTCGACTTCTCCGCTTGATCGACCCCTACGACCCACAAGGTACATTACTCTACTGACTTGCTATAGCGGCATCCTGTGCTGAGTGCACCTTAATTTGATGGCTTTTCATTCATTTCCTGCTGAACTCCGCAATTGCCTGCCGTTAGAGCGTCATTTCTAATTGCATCTGTGCCAACAGTGGCTTCCATTATCTGTTTTTTAATGTGCCGAAAATTTATACTGATGTCCACATCTGATCATCAGGTCATGGCGGACAATTCTACCTGCATAGAGCCCTTTTTAAAGTGCTGCCAGGAGACTTCCAATTGTTTTACCGACTGCACCGATGGGGTCGAGGATATGTTCTCTGACTCCATATCAGGGCAGTTGTGGCGAGTGGAGGCGATGCTGTTCGTCAACGCCATCCTTGCAGGAGTCATGGTCGGAATAGGCGCCTACGGTCACCGTTATCGCCACTATGGCTTCACCCGCTATCTCTTGCTGGGGGCAACCACCTTGTTCCTACCCATCATATCTTATGTCCTCTCTGCGTTTGGCTCCGTTGGCTATGAGTTTGATGTCACTATCCCCTCTCAATTGATAGCCACTTGTCGGGCATACTTCATTCACACATACATGGTCATAGTATCCATCTGCCTTGTTCTGATTTCTGCTATCAATACAAGCCCCATAGTTGCTACTGATGATAGAGAAGATCGAAGCATACACCCTCCCTTCGAACTTCTTGTTCAAGGAATTTGGATAGTTTACCTGGTGATCAGCACCAAAGCAATTCCGAATGAAAGTAAACTTAATTATCTCAGACTATTCGCACCCTTTCCTCTTATCTATGCCAAAATGACATTAAAATGTTATGCATTTATAAAGGCCCGGAAATCCTTTGCACTCGGACACAATCCTCGTCTTATTGTTGGATATATGCAGCAACTGCAAGTAGAAAACGATCAACATGCAAGTGAGGAGGATGTGCCTCCTCCAGCACCACTTGTAGTTATGGGTGAGGACGGACATAAACTAGAGAAGCAACCTCATGGTTTCATGTTCGGAAAGAACTTGGAGGAGGTTCAACAGGGTGGTTTGGTGACCATTGACAGAGTTTGGCAATTAGAAAACTTGTTTCTAAAAGATATATGCTTGTCATTTGCATTGTTTAAGTTGCTCAGGTGTCGATATGCAAGATACAAACTCACCAATGTGATCCCTATAGAGACATTCAAATTTGTCAGGAACATCTTGCTAAAGGATGGTGAACATGAAAGAGCCTTCGCGATGATTGCAGATGAGCTTTCTTTTCTTCATGATTATTATGATTCACCACTCCTAGTATCCTACTCAGATAACTGGTTGGTTATAGTTAGTATGATTATCTCACTCTTGAGCGTGGGTTACTGCATATTTGTTGGGACGGACATCATCACAGCGGTGCACATTGCTGTTCGGAATCCTGTGGAGTATATTTTTTTTGAGCCCTAACACTAAGGAGTATCGGCGGGGACTGCACACAATCACTTGCATCTACAATTGTCAACAGGCTTGGCTCAAAAGCCAGGACGTAAACAAAGATTTTGGAAATTTGTATTTTGATGTAGTGCCGGTACTGTTACTCCTTGTGTTTGTGGCGGTTGCTGAGGCCAAGGATATTGCTTCGCACATATGCTCTAACTGGACCAAAGTAATTCTCACCTGCCGCTGTGTGCGCCGTGCCTCCTTGAAGCTCTCTCCCGTCCTCCCGAAATGGGTTGGCTTTTTGTTGCGATGCAGATGCGGCAGGTTGATGAGGCATTGGAGCGACAAAATGAGACAAAGCTCATTGCTTGTCTTACCTGGCTCTGGCTGCCTCCTTCGTTTGCTGGACCGAAAGAAGAATGTTGAAGTACCAACGGCAGTGAAGGCTTGCATCATCGACGCCCTGAGAAGCACAAGCAGTGAAGGTCTAAGCAAAGGCACAACTTCCCTACGCCAGAGCCAAGATGGCCGAAGCCTACTCTGGGCCTGCAACAACGGCAAAGGTACTTCTGACACCATACTTGTGTGGCACATCGCCACGGCCATCCTTGAGATGAGGCATCTGCACCATCAACCTGATGACGATCCTCCTCTGCAAACACTGCATGGTGGCAGGTCTTTTTCTGTTTCCGAGAAGAAGACCGCCGCCACTCACCTGTCGCACTACTGCGCGTATCTGGTGGCCTCCTGCCCCGAGCTACTTCCTGATGATGACGCATGTAGCAAGTACCTCTACAACAAAGTCAAGAAGGACACTGACCGAGCCCTCGCCATCGGCAGCGGCACACCGGTGTCGCCCATGTCACCAGAAGCGGGGTACCGACAGCTGATCGAGATGTTGGGCGCTACACAGAATCATGAGGTGCTCAAGGATGCGGCGAAGCTCGCGAAGCAGCTCGGGGAGGTGGCCGGAGGCGAAGAAATAGTGTGGGAGTTGCTGGCCGGGTTTTGGTCAGAGATGGTCCTTTACCTGGCTCCGTCGGACAACCTCAAAGGGCACCTGCAGGCCATCGACCGGGGCGGCGAGCTGATCACGCTCCTCTGGGGCTTGCTCACCCACATCGGGATCATCGACAGACCTGGCGACACCGCTGCAAGTGCTTCAGCCACTGGTGTTTAAGTTTGCTCTGCTTATTCATGCACACACTGATATGCATGCTTAGGTGTGGATTTCAGTTCCTTTCGTTGTTCTCTTGGTTGTGACTTGTGAGTGTGTTTAAGGTCTGTTGGTTGTGAGTGTGATTTAAGGCCTTGTAGCTGGCCCTTTTTTTTTCTCATTTCTATTATCCAAGAAGAGATTGGAAGTGTGTGGGAGAGATGAGACATGGGGATAATGGTATTGTTTTACCGCTTCTGGATTGTGGCTTTTCAAGTGCCAAAGATACGAGAAGTTTGTGGTGCTATTTTACTGCAGCTTCTGGGAATGTGACCTCTGAACCTTTACTAAACCGTTCCGTAGTTATGTGTAGCCCGTGCGCAAGGCCGGAGGTAGAGACAACTCCTTGCATCGCCGTCCATGTCGTTGAGGAGCACAATGGGTCCATGGCGCTGCCCACACCGGCGGCGACAGTCCACACGCACGCAAGCCTTCGGGCATCGAGAGGCACGCGGTCATCGACATGATGAGAGCTCGCGCCTGCATCGTCTTGTAGTAGAGCCGCATCGAGTCGAGTCATGGGTCGTCACTCGCCAGCACTGTTCACCTCATACGCTCTGAAGTTTGTCCGTCAGGATAATTTATATTCCTGTGAGGCGCTTCAGGCCACACAGGGAAATACTGCACCCACAAGAAAAGTACGGTTTCAAGTCCACTCAGCCGTGATGCGCCGGTGCTCTACGGCGCCCAGGGCTAGCGTCCGCGGAGCGCCCGTGCCGTGTCGCAAATGTCCTCGCGCACGACGATGTCCGCGGCGGTCGCGCCAGGCGAACGAGCTGTCCTAGGGAAAGCATAGCACCGACGCAGTTTTACGGGAAACATCAAAGTCTCTTTTCAAAGGATTTTCGGATGTATTTTGGAGAGCCGGAGTCTTTGATATATTTTCTAAATTTGTTGTTTTATTAATAGGCTATACGGATTTTCTTTTCCTCCTGCGGATTTCATAGCACTAAATTTTACTCCCTCCGTTCGGAATTACTCGTCTAAGAAATGAATGTATCTAGATGTATTTTAGTTGTAGATACATTCATTTTTATTCATTTTTATGACAAGTAATTCCGAACGGAGGGAGTATATCCACACCACATCTTGAAAAGAATTCTTCACTTTCCGTGTGGTGCAATTAAACAAACTTTAATGCAAATGCAATCATGTAGGATGCGCGAAAGGATCCGGCTTGCCTGCTCCCTCCCCATGCTTCAATCCATGCTTCCACTTCATCCTACGGCTGTCTTTTTTCCTTTTCTCTTTCTAATTTAATCATCTCCCTCCTAATTTTAAGGGGATGGGCCGAGTCTTATTTTGTTTCAATCAAATCAAGCCACGTACACGGAAGCACGGATGGGCACACACGGGGAGTGCAGGCAAGTCTCGTCCTGCGCGAAAGCGTCTCCTACCACCCAGCACGGCCGGGCTAACCATCCCTGTGAGGCTGCGAGGTGACAGCCCTTGTAGTCGTCAACTTTTGGCATTTTAGCCTTCAGATATCTTGCATGCTGGTGGAAATGGAACAGCCGCGTAGGATAGTATGCCATCTTCCATCGACGCTTCTCCCCAAATGAGAACCAGAGCAAAGCAGTGGTCCATGAATAGATAGCTGGCAAGGGTACTCGCATAAGCAAAGAACATGTTCCGAGCCATGCATGGATATGGATGGTAATCATGCATACACATGAACACTCCTCACACATGAAAGATCTAACGGCAAACTATTCATATAAAGATACTATAGAATATGTGAATTGCATGATGTATTGCTCTTCGTGCGTGTAGGCACGTATATATGATGTACAAATATGAGCTACGGACCTCAACTATACAAGGAAGACGCATATACTCAACAACCCCCCCCCCCCCCCCCCCCCCCGGAGTCGAGGCGGCACCGCGGTTGACGCAAAGACTGGACCGGAACTCCTCAAATGATGCCGTAGGCAAGCCCTTGGTCATTGATATCGACAAATTGTTGGGAAGTAGAGACGTGCAAAACATGAATATAACCAAGGGCCACCTGTTCCCGAACAAAATGAATATCCAACTCAATATGCTTGGTCCGTCGATGATGCACCGGGTTAGCGGAGAGATAGACCGCTGAGTCATTGTCGCAGTAGACCACCATGGCACGGTTAACAGGGCAAGAGAGCTCCTGAAGCAGCTGGCGAAGCCACGAACACTCGGCGATGGCGTTGGCCACCGCACGATACTCAGCCTCAGCACTAGAGCGAGAGACCGTAGGCTGCCGCTTGGACGACCACAAGATAAGTGAGCGTCCAAGGTAGACACAATAGCCCGAAGTGGAGCAACGAGTGTCAGGGCAGCCCGCCCAGTCTGCATTGGAGTAGGCGGTGAGGGCGGTGTCGGTGGAGGCGTGAAGCATGACGCCAAGATCGATAGTGCCACAGATATAGCGGAGAATTCGCTTGATGACAGCCCAGTGAACGTCTTGAGGAGCATGCATATGAAGACACACCTGCTGCACGGTATGCTGGATCTCCGGTCGAGTCAGAGTGAGGTACTGGAGAGCACCAACGATAGACCGACAGAAAGTAGCATCCGAAGGAGGAGAACCATCTGTGGCAGAAAGCTTGGCCTTCATATCAACAGGCGTAGCGGCGGGTTTGCAGTTAAGCATGCCGGCACGCTCCAGGAGCTCGTGAGCGTACTTCCACTGATGAAGGAAGAAGCCATCTGGACGGCGCACCACCTCGACACCGAGGAAGTAGTGCAAAGGACCCAAGTCCTGGATGGCGAACTCAGCGCAAAGACGAGCCGTGAGCTGACTGAGGAGACCAGCCGTACATGCCGTCAGGATGATGTCATTGACATAGAGCAGCAAGTAGGCCGTGTCAGAGCCCTGATGATAGACGAAGAGTGAGGCGTCCGAGCGGATAGAGTGGAACCCAAGCTGATGGAGAAACGCCGCGATGCGCTGGTACCAAGTGCGCAGAGCCTGCTTGAGTCCGTACAAGGACCGCGAAAGCAAGCACACGTGGTCTGGAAGCGCCGGGTCAACAAACCCGATGGGTTGCTGGCAGAAGACCCGCTGCTCGAGGTGACCATGGAGGAAGGCGTTGGAGACGTCCATCTGGTGCACCGGCCAAGCACGGGAGACAACAAGGTGGAGAACCATGCGTATCGTGCCAGGCTTGACGATCGGAGCGAAGGTGTCGGTGAAGTCGATGCTAGCATGCTGTCGGAAGCTACGAACGACCCAACGCGCTTTATAATGATCAAGGGTACTATCAGGACGAAGCTTGTGTTTAAAGACCCACTTCCTAGTAATCACGTTGGCGTGCCGGGGACGGGGAACAAGCTGCCACGTCCGGTTGCGCAACACGACGTCAAACTCCTCTTGTATCGCAGCCATCCAGAGCAGGTCATGAAGAACGGCTCGAACGGAGGACGGCAAAGGCGACGACTCAGAGGGGGGCGCCGCATGGACGTAGTCATCCGAGGCGTAGCGCGAGCTCGGGCGAAAAACGCCCGTACGAGCGCGGGAGACCGGACCGACCATAGGCGCCAGGGGGGCCGAGGACGCTGAGGAGGCTGGGGACGCCGGGGGCGCCGGGGGGCCACGGGCACCTAGGGGGCCACGAGGGCCGCGGGTGCCAACGTTGGGGGCGCCTGCGCCGCGACTGTAGGAGGCGCCACATGTGGGGGGCGCGCCTCAAAGCCAGGGGGCGGGCCAAGAGAGGTGCGTGAGGGTCCTAGGAGAGGCGTCGAGGAGCCCGCATCACTGGTGGCGGAAGGAACAACCGGGGGTACCTGTTGAAACGGAAACACAAGCTCATCAAAGTAAACGTGTCGGGAGGTGAACACACGGTGGGAGACGGGATCATATAGAACCTATATCCCTTGGAGTTAGAGGGGTAGCCGATGAAGATGCAAGCGATGGATCGAGGTGCAAGCTTGTGAGAAGCAGTATCAGCAGTGGTGGGATAGCAAAGGCACCCAAAAATACGCAAGTCATCATAAGACGAGGGCGTACCATAGAGAAGATGGTGAGGTGCGTAGTTCCACCATGGACGGCTGGGTCTAAGGTTAAGAAGTAGTGATGCAGTGGCGAGTGTGTCCGGCCATAAACGAGGTGGCATGTTGGCATGAAACAAGAGCGTTCGAATGCAGTCATTCCGAGTGCAAAGGACGCGTCCGGCTCGATCGTTCTGCTGTGAAGTGTACGGGCACATGAGGCGGAAAACAATGTCGTGATGTGCCAAAAAAGTGCGGAAAGCGAGGTTGTCAAACTCTTTTCCATTATCCGTCTGAAGCGCAAGGATGGGACACCCAAACTGCATGCGGGCATAGGAGTAAAAAGCCATCAACGTAGAGAGTGCATCCGACTTTCTGTGCAAAGGAAAAATCCACACATAATGAGAATAATCATCAAGAATGACCAGATAATATAAATAGGCCGAGTTACTAGGAACCGGAGAGGTCCACACATCGCTATGTGTAAGTGCATCTAGTGCCACCCCTAGTTGGTTTTGGAGTATTGACAACAAACATGGTTGAGGGACTAATGTGTTTGTGAGAATTGCAGGATAACACAGGTAGTAGTCCCTCATTGATTTGATTTACCTACCAGAGATGACCCATAAAAATATGTGAAGACATTAAAGATAATGGTGGTTCGTGAAGACATTCACAACGAAGATTATGACACGTGAAGATATTCACTTGAAGACTATGGAGTGCGAAGACATAGCTGTTTCATAGCTTTCTTTCTTCTTTATTGAGTCATAGGAACCACTGTACTGTTAAGTGGGGTCCAAGTGAACAAAGTCAGAGTGACTGAAGTGATGCTCAACCAAATCCTATGTCTTCGAGCAAAAACAATGAGAGCAAATCTTATCCAGAGCTGGATGAGTCAGCTTTGCTTGTAGCCCAAGCCAAGCTGCCACGTGTGCTTGAAATCTGACCGTTGGACACATGTCAGTTCCTTAGTGACCCAGGG